>NC_068363.1:55736114-56036114 GCF_020536995.1 Dreissena polymorpha | reverse complement strand
ATTAAGTATAAATTGGACTCGTTAACAGATTGTCGTGACCATTTTATATTACTATGGAACGAAACGCCTTGTTCACAAATGAAGAAGCGACCTAAAATGAGTATGCGACTTTGGAAAAGGCCGGTTATTTGCCATACCGATTAATCAAATAATTCGTATTAACTTTTATAAATACATTATTGTCATAAGCGGTCTATTCAATCGTGACAAAACTTCCTTTTAGGCAAACGCGTTCTAAATATGAGATGGTTGTATACATATCGGATCAATCCGGAAGGAAAATCCATTACCGCTCATGTTACTTTGAAACTGGGAAAACAGTCCTTATTTGGCTGTACTGTATGAATGAAAAGCGAGTCCATATACGGCAGTGGTAAAATTGATGTAAACGGAACATGAGCACACACAAAATAAATTCCGTGTACCCGTATCATTATTTGATATTCAAACTATTTGTCAGATTGAGTTACATTTCTATAAAAGATGTCAAACACCATAGAAATGTGAAATATTAATATGATTATTTTTTTAAATTAAATGTGAATCTTAAACAGCGGGAATCTACAGTGTATATTTTGTTACTGTATACCCGCAGAACAACGTGAAGTCATCTGTGTCGTACATTAAAACAGTTTGCGTTATTAGTAAATCCGATGCCATTTTATATAAAAATGCTGTGAGAATGTCTGCTTTTTGTAATTAGTTTTTTTTAAACACGTGACTACAATTGTCAATTAAGGATTGAGCTGGCCGGATATAGCTTTACAACACAAATACATTCTCACATGGAGGCTTGATAAATAACTAAACTTACGTGGCCAAACAAACGGTGACAAAACAAAGTACGAAGAGGTTGCTGCGTTGACTTTTTGTAAGAATGACATTCAATCCTTTAGTTTATTTAATATTAAACGTAGATGTCCAGTGTTTTCTAAAATATCCACGCATCTGGTAAGCGACTTGTATCGGAAATCAATATACATGTATGTAAACTAAATATCCACCTTTCTGTATTGTCATTGGTATACGACGGGACAGGTACCTCTAATAGTTGCTTACAAACATCCCACTGATATAGTTGTTGTCTATATTATTGTGTATGTTTGAAATACAGTTTGTTGAGCGTCTACTAGTTTTGATTATTCCTTAATAACTTTTAAGCGACACGTGTCATACTTGCTTAGCGCACAATTGCCGTTATTTAGCCATCAAATGTACCTTCTCTTAACGACTTAATAGCACATAAATATATGTTTAAAACGCTTTGCATAAAAAATAAAGCTACTATTTTAAACATTATGAAAAAACATTTAGAACTGGATTGGACGTACACTTTATGAAATAATATTTATTTAATTAACACAATAAATATCAAATACGCTCTTAAATATACGCACATCTTTAAACGGAAAAATGACATTGCATATAAGTAAGCCGACTCATAATACTATTGTTCTTAAATTTATCTTTTGAAGATCAAGTGTTAACTGAAAATACATATGGCGCATAAGTCCAAAACTATAAGATACACTTGTATACAAATTTCCTGAATTCTTTCCTTGTATGTCATACATTCCGAAAAAAAGAAAAGCTTCATACGTTACCGTTAACATTCCTCAATGAGGATGTAGAAACTTAAGCGTTTAATGCATTACAAAATGTATTTATAGTGAGTACATACCTTGCATTTATGGAAAACGAGTCCATATAAGGTAGGTGTAAAATGAAAAGTAAACTATGTCGCTAAAACGAATATATGATAAAACATAACACCCCATATAAGAACATGTGGGTTAGCAGTATACTTATTTGGTTTAATACTATGTCGTAAGATAAGATAGATGGATATTTCTATAAGAGGCGATGTTGTCAAATACCTTGTAATATCTGTAAGTTTAAATCCTCTAAAAAGGTAGCTTATATTGCGGGATCCTCCTTGGGTTAATTCTGTTATGTTATACCCAATCCAAACATAAACTTATTAATGATTTTAATCGTGTTATTTGTCGATTTCAAATCAAGTACTATAATTAAAAACATCTTCAGTTTGTTTTCTTTTTAATGAATATCATTGCTGAAAAGTAATGGACATATTGAATGCCGTTGTTGTCCTAAATAAATGATGTTAACGAATAAAAGGTTTTAAAATAATACTTTAAAGAAAATTCAATTGTTTAATAAAATTCAATTCCTTCGGAAGAAAGCATTTAAACATTAAATACATATTGAGATAGTTGAAGAAGACACTGTGTGAAATGCAAGCCCAAGACAGTGTTGAACTCACGACTTTGGAGTAATGAGAATTGAGAGTGGACAGCATTTAAAGAAAATGCATTTTTTCCTGCATTGTTATGGAAAGCATTGCTTAAGAATTCAATAGCAATTTCTGCATTCATTTGTGTATAAGCTGTCGTTACAATTACGCCGTTTTCGTTATGGCCGACGGAATATTTTACACCAAGGAAATGATGAAAAATTCAACTCGTATGTTAAATATGCGACACAAAGTTGAAACACACTTCACAATGATTTATGTCCGGTGGCGTATGATTCGCGTTTTTAGTTCCGGTATCCTCTTCGTTTGTGTACATTTTGTTCATACATATACATTAACTCAAATTTGTCCGTTCATAAATATATGAATATTTTCAAGCGAGCAAGACAAGCAGAACATGTATTAATCAGTTTGTATTGGTGATCATTCTGTATGAAATCTCGGTCGCGTGCATTGGTGTCCATATGCACCAGGATACGACCGAGCTTTGGTGTCAGTTCACGATTAAAAGTTAATTGAGCTGCTTATCATAATTCTCAACCAATAAGAACTCCCAACGGACGCCCAGCGATTACATTGTTTAAATGGACATCTTATCTTTCCATATAAAGTAAAAGTCCTTAGAGATACAATGTGTGTATATACAAAATTGTTTTTGTCATGATATCTTAGAGGAATGAAATTAAACGCAGGAAGTGACATTCCGTGTTTATATTATGTTCAACTTTATATTGCATTTTATCTTTAACATGTAGCAAGTTTATTAAGCGTTGATATTGTGAACTTTTTGTTTCAAACATTAACACATTTTCCGTGTTCGTATATTACAAAACTTACTTTTACGTCTGTTTCTGTCTTAATTCATTTTTATTTATCTAATCATGTTTAAGCATAGAGGTGAACTATTTCCATATTACAACGAATGATCAACTACATTTGTTACACAAATATTCGTTTAGATAACGTTTTCATCGGTTATAATTTTACTAAAGATTTCAGATTATATTTACAGTTTTTCCAGAAGGCCAATGGCCCATGTGGACACATTTTCGTACACGCAATATTATAACTACAGTTATAGACATATACACATGATCATAACAATCACATGAAATTATGAGTAAGCGAGTACACAACTTTTCAAATAATAATTACATATTTAGTGCTAGTAAAAATTTACAGCAGGAAATACATATTAACCGTAAGAATAATATTTAAAAGGATCACTCATACTTATACTTATCAATACATATTGTATTAATTTTGACGTGCATTTACTTTTCAAACAAAACATAAAGAGAGTAAAACAAAAAAACTCACACAAAATACTGATTATACAGCTAAAGCAAATAGTCGGCAGCATACATAGATGAAATACTTTTAATTTAAGAGGAGTAATCCTACTTATTATTACATTCTGCATTATTTCTAACATACATTTACTCAACAAAACAAACTAAGAAGGCGTAAACAAGAACTCACACACAATACTCATTATACAGGATTTCATTCACATACAAAATCAAAACACAGTATCAGTTTACATTTTTCAGCTAATTAATGGGTAAAAATACATCAAATACATGTTCGTTGATATAACTAACAAAGCGGCATGGACAAAAGCACTTACTTTTCTTAACACAGATTCACTATCGGAAGACATTAATTCAATAAATTGTTGCATATTTGGTCTGTTTCTGTAAAATGAAGGTATATATTTACACCTTAAATCTGTATATAAATTGCATTCAATCACAAAATGATATTCGTCTTCTAGACGATTTCAAACAGTACATGTCCTTTGTTCAACAGGTGTAGGGTTGGGCTTAGACCATCTGCCACTTTCTATTCTCAATCTATGAGAGGATACTCGTAATATAGAAAGGCTAAATCTATACTTTTTAATATAAACTAATACTAGATATGGTTGAAGTTGAAAGGATGCTATATTCCTATAAAAAAAGAGCTCTACTAGAGTTTACCAGTCGGCCGTTCCAATTTTGGATAAAATTATCTGTATGTTGTTGTTTAATAACTTCAAGAAATACAGTATCGTGACCGACATCCTGGAATCGTTAAAGCCAAGTGTGCTTAGCAAAACACGTAGTAGGGTACACCAACTTTTTTTTATTTGTGTATCTTTCGCAGTCACTCAACAATGCAAGGTAAACTTTTTTATTGAATTTATTACTGTTAGTATGTAATATTTAAACCCAATATTATATGTTATAATATCTAATTGTTTGACAGTTGAGATGCCCATGTTCGCCGTATATAAAATCGTTTTGAGTACTTCTTTTAACACCCAGCAGACTTTACAAAATTGCATATGAATGCGTTATATAGCATCGCCCTTGACAAAACCCCAGACTTCACTGCCGTTATTAAGAATTGGTGATATACGTTTTTCAAACAAATCTAATCTTTGTTTCACAGTAATGTCGGTATATTTGTAAAGGTATTTGTTCATCTTGAAAATAGCCTTTAAGGCTTAGCCAGCTAATGTGTTTTGTGCATCAGAGAACGAACCATCAACGTGAATACGACACCAAGGTAATTAAATTTAGTTACAATCACAATTGCAGTATCATTGTAGTGAAAAGAAATATTGTTTGGCAACCGCCCCCTTTTTGAATATCATGACTTTAGTTTTATCGCTGTTCACTACTAACTTCCAGCGTTTACAAAATTCAAGAAATACATTTAGATTTTGTTGCAATTCCTCTGCATTATTTGCAAAAATAATGATATAATCTGCATATAACACAATAAATAGTTTAAAAGCATCTACATCTATACCCTTTAAGCCACTTTCAGCGAGCACTGATTCTAAATCATTTTTATACATAGAAAACAGAAACGGCGATAACCATTCTCCTTGCCGGATTCCTAGCATACATTCGAAATCTTCACTTAATTTAACTATATTTTCCAAAAACCATCTATCTTTAATAAAGTTTATTTATGTCATTGAATAATTGCTAACTAACTGTAAACTGTCTGTTCTATTCTGCATAGCACTTTCTACGAGTTCATAAACGATAGTACCTGATAAGTGCACAATCATGACAAAATTACCAACGGCATTGAATCATAAAAATTTACGAGCATTTTACAATGATACTTGAGTCTAAAGTATCTGTATGCAATGAGATGACATAGGAAGAGACGCCGCTTACGTGTCATACGGAAAAGAGTGTTAAATAGTTGAATGAATACAAGTGCATTTGAAGATGTCGCGTAATGCTATTTGTCCTATCTTTCAAGATGTTACACGGATACGTGTTCTTAGAATACATACTGCTCTGCTGTGAAGAAGCGCGGATACCTTGCTTTGAACAAGTCCGACGATCGGTCGGTCGGTATGTCGGTCGGAAAGTCGGTCGGAATGTCGGTCCGCAGTACATTCATTTCTGCACGTAACGTAGAGAACGCGTGCGAATAATTATGATGATTACATTGGATGCATAAGAAGACAATGGATGCAAGCAATCAAAGGGGCTATCCCGTAGCAGTTAATATCTATTGAAGTATTACCTTGATCTAAGAAATAGCTTTCTCGTTGTTGTGTTTAACATTTATTCTGAATTTATTTTGCAATCCTTTAAAGCTAGAAGAAGTTATAGCTCGGACAACCTTTTAAGTGTTATATGTAAAACATTTGACATTTAAATGACATTGACATTAAAAAAGCTTAGGTCTGGAATTTCCATAAAACATAGTTCAAAAATCCCATTAGGGTCTATACCATCGAATATGTTTTAGTTAAAAATAAAAAAACACGTACGATAATATTAAAGGCCTAATCAGTTAAAATAAAATAAACAAGACTATTGTCAAGCAATATGGTCCACTACCAATGAAACTCCACCATTATCAGCAATATCTCTAGTCTATTTGTTGCCATAGCAACCATAATTCTTGACGTAGGAACAAAATGAAATGATGTGCATAATCTCAATATTGCCATCTGTCCATGTTTCAAGTTTCATGAAAAAATATGAAAAACTTTTAAAGTTATCGCAGGATCCAGAAAAGTGTATCAGACTCACAGACTCACGGACTCACGGACTCACATAGTGCATATCATAAGTTCCCTCCGGTTTCACCGGTAGGGGAAGGGGACAATAAATAAATACATTTAAATGTCTAGCTGAATAATATATTTGCAGTTACCGGTATATTATTTGGATGTACTGCAAATAGAAAGTATTTAACATTGAAATTTTTAATTAAAAACAATGTCGTCAAATGAAATCGTTGATAAGCAATATGACTAATGGGATTGGATTAACAAGATTCAAGCTTTGCATGAAAAGTTTTTCATATGACCTGCATAAGCTCGAGATGTCATTTTGAAACTTGTTCAACCTTTGAATTTGTATTGTATCATTTATTCAGTAAATTACTCCTTAAATTGATGTATTTTAACACTGGCAAGTAAGTTTGCATATAAAAATGATCAATATCATGTTTGTAAAGTATTACAATGTTATTAAAGATTATCTTATAAAGTATATATGTTATTGTAACGTATTTAGCATCTTTCGCTACCTTAACTTCAGTTCATTTAATTACTGTAAGTTTGTGGTAAAATCCATATTGTTTCTATAAGGTGTTTGCTATTGCTTCTCATTGAAGTGAATGAAACAAAGGCGTTAGAGCATAATTATAAGGGGATTTCCACAACATTAGTATGATATGTTTCTCGCTATAAGTTGAGAAACCACGTATGTTATTTCATATAATGTTTCGCTTTAAGTTCACTTGCTTCACGATGACTATCGTTTCTTTTTTTCACTATCCAAAAATGAAATCCATGTTGTGTATAGTTAAATTTAAAAGATTGATGATCCAAAACAACAACCACCGTGCGCTCGTATCCAAACGCATAAGGATCACCACTGTGTTGAACAAATGCATACATATTACGTCAGATATTAATAAGGAAGTAAGTCAGCGGTTGACAAATGACGCACCGGTGATGGCTTTGATCCAAGCGTGTGGCTATGATATTAATTATAATTTTAACTAACAAATAGTCGAATTATTACGGAAAATCAACTTCTCTGAAAATACAATTCTCTCTCATATATATGTTTTACTTATTAATATCATAGCTACACGCTTACCACATGTGATATTTAGTCGCCATATCATGAAACATGCATGAGCACGCTAACAAAATATCTAGACAGCGTTTAAAGTTTTTCCGGTTTATGTCATTCTTTTACCGCAAAACACAACTCTGTTATTAACAAATGACAACCGATTGCGTGAGATATTGATATGGAAGTTATCGGCGGTTAACGAATGACTCACTCACTCACTCAGCCAAATCATGAAACATGCACGTGCGCGCTAAGAAAATGTCAAGACAGCATTTAAAGTTGTTCGGTTCATTTTATTATTTTGGCCGAAAAACAAACTAATATTCAATGACATGCTGGCTAGTAAGCTTAAACTGGTGAGGTGCATTCAGGATACAAACAAGACAATGGGCAGATCAGGTTTAGGAAGGCACTGCTCTTCATAATTGAACGGCATGTTCTGATCCGACCTCGCGCTTTCTTTTATAGTCATGGACACGATGGTGAATAACATGGTATTATTCCAAAATCTCAAACAAATTTAATGCCATGAAGTTGAATCGATGCAGATATATGATGCTTATCATGATATGGCCGGAATAGGGTCTGGGGTCACATATAAATAAATACAACAATTTGTTGTTGTGAACTTTTGATCATACATTTTCTAGTTGGAAGGTTAGCAAGTATAGCGAATGTAATGTGTATACATGAAGATATTATAAATTACACATTGATTCAGCGATTTTTGTATATTGATTCTTTAACAACCACTTTCTACTTTGACGGTGTTGCTGTTGTTGTTCATGACGTTATATTTTTGCTATTGCTGATACACAGAGTTTTGCCCTCGATGATAATCATATTCATGTTTTTTTAAAATAATTTTGCTGTTGCTATTATTTATGATATCATTCAAAGTGTTTCAGACTGAGTATTTTAATTTATTTACTTATACATACTGTTCAAACGCCAATCGAAAATCCTAAACGAAAACGATTAAGGGAATACGAGCGTCTTACGACGGTTGTGTCTGAACTGTGAAAGTGCAATGTGCGCATGACTTTAAACGTCCAATGTTAAGTGCTTGCCACATGGAACTACACTTCATCGCATGCATCATGCTCAAATACATCGTTATCTAATGACAATATACTACACATTTGAACATCATGCACCATTTACATGCTAAACAATACAAGCACTTAAGAAAAATGTATTAAAACTGCAAGTGGACAAATGCATCCTCTCATTCATCTGCAACAATTGTGGACCAATACTCGGCCGTTCCGAAATATGCTGTATCACTGAAATATGCATACCGCGTCCATAAAAGTAGACGGAATTAGCACGTGTTTCGAAGGCAATTTTCGGAGAATTGAATGTGTTTTCTGGCAACACGTTTGCCAAATTACAAATTCAAAAACAGTTCAGTTGAACATTTAATAATAATACAACTTTTATCACTCGCCAATACCAGCGAAGATTATAACACAATCCTATAGCTGTCCCATTCGAGGTACAAACTTTTAAATCCGAGTTGCGTGTGGTGCCAACGTAACGAGCAGCAACATCGTGTAATGTAATACAATCACAATTTGCGTCATACATGTTTATATAAAACAGTTTATATTGGATGGCAAAAGCAATCAGAATGTTTTGCAAAATAGGATACCGCATAGCAGAACTGTAAACAACGGTTGATATTGGTGAGTAGCATAAATAATAAGATGTCAACGCATTAAACATTAAATAATTGTCAGTGCAGCAACTGTGCATTATTCTTTTTATTCATATGTTCAAGGATACACACATACACGCAATAAGTGTAGTGCAATTACTGTACTGAGTGTCCAAGTTTAGTCCATATTTCATTGTATCGATTATATTTCAAACTACAAAAGATCTTCTTATCGACATTTTGTCTGAAACATGTCCATCTCTCACACAATAATGTGTATTCGTTATCAACAGGTTATTTTAAAAGGTCATGGTTTCCCCGTAACGCTTATCTTACTACGAATGTTGTCCGAAACAAACTCTGCAATCCACAGGAGATCCACAGACGCCTGTCCGGTTTCTGTTGTAACACAGCGAAAATGAATGACGAAATGACGAAAAAGCAAAAGAACCTGTATATGGTTAAAGTTATCGTTTATATATTTAGTTATAACACATTCCTCTTGCTCATACGATCTCTGTCAGCAGTCGAGGCAAACCAATCAGTTGGTTTCAATATAAGGTGGGATTTGCCGCATCATCACGTGTTAACCACAACATTTTTAGAATGAACAAGCGCGCTTAAAGTACAATTCCATTCAATCGGAAAATTATAGCATGCATCGCGCACTTATCGACGCAAAAGCACGCGCTTCTGCTTGTTTGGTCTACTGATCGTGTAAACGAGAAGCTGTTTAGAAACTTAGAGTGCAAATGTTTTCTAACCATTCGGGACATAGTTCAACTCCAAGAACGATTTAATTTAAAATGTTACAATATCATTGAAATAAACACCAAACCTTAGTTGCGCTTCAAAATAATAGCACGTAGATTATCACACATGAGCGTGTATTTACACGTAATAAGCGTCAGTTAAGTGTAAATTATTAAAGATCAGGCGCATTTGACATATTAATATGCAGCTTTGAACATTAATACAAAAGTACAAGTGTACTTTTATATACTCATGCACAACGGAATACCATTATATAAAATAAAATTCATTAAATATGTCAGGCACCTGATTACTGATTAGATATTAAATACTATTAAACATCATTCGATATTTTACATTTCATTATTGATTGTGTCACTGCGTAGATCGTTAAAGTAAAATATAGTCCGAAAGGAGAACAAAAACACATTATGGGTATCAAAACGACTTGATCTGTAGAGTGTAAAAAGTAAAGATTCATGTACAAGTAAAAACTAAAGGCGGGAACTGCTGCTGATACTGCATAAGGAATGCATTCATACTTTTAAATACAATATCATAAGCTATTAAATGTGCCATAAAATTCAGTACAGTTTCTACCGAACATATGCTCGCCGTTTGCGAAACATGTAGGCTTTAAGCACGTATTCATGATTTGCCCACAATGCATCACGTAAAACATATTTGCCTTTTATTTTCAGAACAGAAGTATAAAAACTACATGGTGATTGACAAACATAATGTCACGTCCGGTTTGACTCCAGCCGATATTTAAATAATTATGAATACTTTTTAAACGAAACTATTCGATATAAACTAGTTTTGCCTTTAATACAATAGAATTATTTTTTCCGCTTACAAAATAAACGACATCGAATATTGCTAACTAACATTTGTGAACGTTTAATTTATGAAACTCCAATTAGTAATGGTGTGTCTACAGAAATTTCAAAATAACGTCTTCATTTCGCAATTGTTATCATTTACATGCGATTTTGAACTAGGGCCGTGTCAAAGATAAAATATATAAAATATAACTTGGATATGATCATACAATTAAACAAATAAAATGTATGCGTTTCAACCCATACACCATTCGAGTATCAAAGGGTTAATTGCCGGGTTATTTTGATAACATTTTGAAAACAGCTCTGTTACATATGTGCCACCGTAATTAAATCAAAGATTTTTTTTCAGACGTTTTGTAACTGTTTTATATTTGAGAGCTTTTTCAAACATGTATTTTTTATTTTTAGCCAGATTTGTCTCGGATAATAGATAGTCGAAAACCGGGTATGCGTACGTTCGTTCCGGAAGGCGTGAAGTCATTGTTTACAAATTGCTCTTTATTTTTTTATTTATGTCATATTTTGTAGATTTCTTGGCTAATCTTTACAAAAATGTTCACATATTTCATGCAGGATCCTCTTCAAAACATGTGCATAACGTTCCATCTCATTATAAAATATGGCCGTCATAGCTTATCATAGAAACATGTCTATACTGTACACCATTCTTTCCAACCCTATGTCTATGTATGTAATTTATATTACACGAATATCCATTATGTAGTCCTCTCACATAATTATCAAAAGATTCCGCTATATTGCAAAACAGGACCTATTGAGCTAAAATCGGAAATGGCCTGAATGTTTGTATATTTGAATATATTTTCTTTAAGTTCTTGACCAATCTTGATGTAAATGTACATAAATATTCATCGAAGGCTTTACTAGCAAGTAAATGCACATGGTTACTTTTACTTTGTAAGATGGCCGTGATAGCTAAAATTATTAAAATTATTATTATGTCTTGTGTCAAAATTATTTAAAATGTTTCCGCTCAATTACACACAATACGAGTTTTAGCTTAAATTAGAATTTATTTTGGACAAATTACAGCTAATTATATATTCGCCTCATACGCTTCATTAATGCTATCGGTGCACTGGGCTCTAAAATAAAACTTTTTTTAGACAACGGCAAATGCAACATTCATCATCATCATTATTCCCTTGACCGGTCTGGTCGTAGGTGGGGAGAAATAAGGGTCGACGATACAAAAATCCGCCTCCAGTCGGGTCCACTGTGTACTGCTTAACGTAATTTACCCAAGGGGTTTAGGGATGTCCACTCTTTCACATGTTCCATCCAGATTTTTCTTTTGACGGCCTTGACGGCGACCACCCTCTAGAGTGCCCTGGATGGCAGTCTTGCAAAGAAGGTCGTGTCTGATGACGTGCCCTGATCAAGCCAGCTTTCATCGTTCGACAGCTGCTATACGGGCTCTTATGGGCGAACAATTGTTGCAGTAATGTTCCGGAATTCTGCGTTCTGTGACCAGGTCTCGCAGCAGTACAGTAGGATGGCGAGTACGAGGGACTTGTAGAGCGTGAAGTTTCTGTGGAAGCGCATGGGTCTGCTTGGTCAGAATCGGCTCAGTCTGGCCATCGATGCGGTCGTCATTAAAATTATTATCCGGACCTCATTAATAATACAGCGATCATGGGACTGGGTTGCTACCAAGTACATGAAGCTGGGCACTCATTTTGGCTACTCGCCGTTCATGGTTATTTCTGCTCTAGTGTCGTGCTGTTCACCATGATCTTCGACTAATCAGTGCTAACCTCATTCCTGTATGCTCCTGCTCTTTCATAGAGTATGTTGGTATCTTTGAATTCAATGCTGGTGCCAATCATGACGTCAATGTGATCGGCGAATCTAAAGTTGGAGATGAGTTTCCCACAAATTGAGGTAGAGGTGTGGTGGTCATTGAGAGTATGTTGTATCATCTTCTAAAAGAAGGGTTATACATAACGGGAGAGAGCAGGCATCCCTTACGGACGGCAACTGATGTCCTAAATAAGTATCCCTGCTTTCAATTGAGAAGTACTGAGAAGTACTAAATCAGCTCGGAGGATTCGTAGTCAAATCCCGGATATTTTCCTGCCTTAAGACTACATACTTTCACCTCTACCTTATTGCTTTACTTATGGACGGACTTTCGTCGTCCGCTTTTGGTCTGGGATTGTTCTGAAGGAGACTGGAGTCTTGTTGCAGCGGTTGTAGAGGTCTGTTGTTCCCCCTGTTAAGGACTGCGGCACTCTTCGTCAGGAAATTCATGTCAGAGTCTGATAAAACGCTGGAATTAGGCTGACTGGTCTTCGTTAGGTTCTTGATGGTGCTGTATGCCTTTGTACTGCTACCTGAGGTCATCCCTATATTGATGTTGATATCTTGCTTCTGAATCCACTCCTAATTGGACTCTTTGATCTTTTTCTCAACTCCAAGTTCGTTTTCTGGTAATCTGACTTAGAGTCTAGGCTGGTGTAGTTCTCATACCTCAGCTCTCTACTTTTGTCACATGGGTCTATGATGTCGGTCTTCATCCATGGCTTGTTCTTCCGTCTGTCTCTTCCAAATATTGCATCGTCAAATTACAACAGGATGTTGCTGGTTATGGTGTCGATGTCATTGTATAAGATGTTCAGGGCTGCAAACTTGCCACCCATCTGTACATGGAATACTTTTGCTTTATCTGGATCTTTCAATTCCAAAAGTCAAATCTGATGCGAAGGTTCTTGGTGATGCACTGGTTCTTTAACGGCAGCAAGATGATGGTGAGCACTATGACATGGTCACAGTCAATGTCTGCGCCATGAAACGTCTTGTGTTCGTATGGTTTATTCTGGCCATTGTGGCGCCAGTATGAAATCGATCTGGTTGTGTACTTATCCGTTTAGAACATGCCCGGTCGTTGTTCTAGACGGTTTGTGTGGGTACAGCGTGTTTGTGAAGGTGAGTTCTTCTTGCGGAATCAAGGAGTCTCAAACCTCTGTCGTTTGTCTCCTAAGCTTAGTCAACCTATTGCCTCTGAACAGTATTGGTATGCGTCTGGACCAATATTGGCTTTCGAGTTTCCTTGGACGATCGTGAACAATAGACTATTGAATACACATTTTAGTTTGTCAATAATTATTCTTCAATCTGGACATGTACTCTGATCGACATAATAAAACCTAGTTCTTATACATTTTCTCCAATGTTCTCTTTAATCAACATATGCTTGTTTTAATCTGTCTCATACAAATGTTAATATTCCGTGAAATAGGAGTCACCATGCATAAACAGTTATATATCTATGTTTGATATAAACTAAGACGGATCATTTGTTTTCAGCAAACAATGGCATTTATAAATCAACATTACCAAATTTTCACTAGACATGAGCGTTTAACATGTAGTATGCACGAATATTCCCTAAATGATCATAGCATAGTTAATTCATATATCATTCCGCCTTTCGTTTCGAGTATGAGCGCAGTTCAATGAATGGTTTTCAATGCGATTATCTATGTTCGCTATATACCAAGTTTAATCTTCTTCTTATCGTCTTGTATTCAACTGTCAACTGTTCGCTGGCCCTAAATAAAATAATAGCGGGTGTTAACACCAATTAATCACCTGATCATGCTAATGGAAAGGCATTATCCCAATACATTGACTTCATTATTCTATCAAATTTCCCAATCCGTTGGGTTTATCTTTATAAGGTCAAGCGTGAGCTGATGTGTTGTAAGCACAGCCCTGTATTGTATAAGCTTGGCCAATGGCCGTTAATATATTAAAAGAATTGTAACAAGAATGTCGCTACTGATATTGTTTATTGATGTTCTTTGTATTGTAACTAACACATTTCTTCCGTCAATGAAGACATATATTTGTATTCATGTTTCGAAATACAACGTAGGTACGATCTCCGGTTAGAACATTTCATTCATTGGCGTTGAAATGTATTATGTCTTTATTCGTTCATATACGACTTATGCAATGCTTTTTGCATGTGAATGAACCAACGAGCTATTTGTGAAGGAAGTATTAATACTGAGTTAATGGAACATACAATTAAATACAATTATATATCTGCCGCCACAAGAGAACATTATTTGCAACGCTGCCTTATCAAAGCATATTATTGCAACTACAGAAATAACGAGATATAAAAACAATTGAAAAAAACAACATTTTATTTATGTATTGCAAATAAATACACGCAAAATAAGAACAGTTTCACAATAATGTTATGCAATCACAGATGAGACAAAAAAAACACACGTTACACATCTAAGGTTATCTAAATAATAGAGATCGATGGCGTACATAGCATTTACTTAAGGAAAGTATGTCTACTTTTACAATTAAATGTAATTTCGTGTCAAAATATATTGAAGACATATGAAAAAAGGGCATGTTTATGATTATAGACAAACATTAATTGTATATATTTTACTAAAAGTTGAAAAAGGCAATAATAGATATCTATAATTAAATATACTCTTTCCAGTGTGACAAAACATGGATGCAAACATTGTAATAAATAATAAAAAGCCATAGAGAAACAGTGATATATGTGTATGCTATTATGTTTTATGTCAAATTGGTCCTACATTTAATTATATTTAAGTAACGTACGCTATCAATAGCATTTTATTAAAGTTTAGAAAAAAAATCCAACAATCATCAAACTTGAATTATTAGTGTGTGCCATGCCATTAAACCATTGAATAGTTCCCATTCACTGTCAAATGATTATACATTATTTCCGAAATTTATAATTTCGTGTACTGACATGTTTTTTGTTGCTGTTTAATATTACAAAAACTACTGAAACTCCTAAGTTTCAGTATCGGAAAGTTCATTTCCATTGCTAAAATCATTAATTTTATAAACAATATCGCATATGCCAACGTATTCGTGGTTCTCCTATGCACAATAGATTAAATATCACAATCCAGACACAGCTATACAAGTAATAACGATATATGGAATCACGAGTGTCGTTAACACCGTTATTAAACATTATTGGGTTGCTGACCTTGTTTTTTTTCATTAGTAACGTTTATTCATGCAACCCTTTGCTGCAATCAATCTTAGCTCATACAGTCCAACATACCCCTGTTAAATCACCGAACATTGGTGCGCTGACAGGAATAGTAGTGTGGGAAATCTAACCTTTACCTAATCCGCTTTTAATAGTAATGACTTGCTTCCGCTAAATTAATGATAACAGCGACTTAATTAAATCACAAGAAAACATTAAACGTTTCTGCACGTAAATAAACTTCAGCTGAATTGATCAGTAGCACATATAGCTATTATGTATATATAGTATTATATTTCTGTAATTATATCTAATATTATAGCATTCGTGTTTATAAATTAACACAATAATGTCTTCAGCGGGATCGTTATTGGGTAGTATGTAATCAAAATGTGCATTAAGGAGAAATTACATAAAGCTGTTATTAAGTAATGCGTATGACTTCATCCTTTGGCCTGTGTGTTTAAAGGCATCAACGTCGTTGTTCAAGTTCGATCCTTGTTTCAGTAAAAAATCGATAGCATGAATAGTCTTTTTTCTGTAAAATGCATCAGTCAATTGTAAGCTGTATAGTAGTGGTTGGCACCTGCGTGAGTCAAACGTTATATAATATAACAACATAATACTAGTATGTACGCTGTTAGGTGTACAGTGTACAGTTTATACAATATAACAAAAGTTAATTGGATTCCCGTTTAGATGGGGCTTCCTTTAACGAACAATGCCATAAAAGACGAACGTGTCGTCCCTAATAAACTTGAGCGGACTGAAGGGCGAAATATGATTTACTATGATAGAAATATGATAATTTGACTGCAGGGTATGACACCAAATACTGACAAAAGAATGCATTTTATCAAAATTCATTGGCACGTAGTTTTAACATTGTGCACATACAAAAATTCATGTATAAAATCAATATTTCTATGTATTAAAATAGTATATATCTTTGTCGAACTTTTCTGAGTTTTTGACTGGTACTTATTATTATATTATATATTGTAATTGCATCGCATCAACGCAATACAAACTTTAACAAAGTAAAATTTATCAGATATACAGAAAAACAACATTATTTGCTTAATGTACTGCAACAATAAATATATATTTGTTTTCAAGTGTCTACATGTACCAAACTCACACTGGGAAACGAATACAGATTCTGCTGAAAAAATCTCATTTCTTAACTATTGCAATGCAATTCTGTTTAATCTATCTTTAAATGTTTTCACTTGGAAATGAATAACAAACGATTTCATGTTATCGTTCGTAATAGCTTAATATTGTCCGCCAATTTCAGTGAGAAAACTGTCTTACAACCATGGAAAGTTGATAATTCACATGTAGATCATGTGATCGTAGGGTTAGGTCTCGTTTATAGTTCAATAGCAAAGTTCATCAAATTGAAGCACATGTTGTGTAAAACTTATTCTGTTTTTTAATCTATGAATGTTGTCTGGGCATATCTGACATCAGCTATAAATGATATAATAATTATTTTGACAATTTAGTAACAACCACACACGTGCACACTTATTTTGTCAATTAAGTAACAACCACAAACGTGAACATTGGAAATATTCCCCTGGGAAAAAAACATAATGTTCATGAGTAGTAATATTTTACTACCTAAATTTGAGACCGCAAGATTGTGGTCGTATAACGTGTACAAAAGTATGATAACTTGATCTTGATCGATATTCAAGCTTCAATAGTTAGTATGTTATTTGACGCGCCATTAAGTATCAGGTTTCTTGAAGTAACCTTAAATATCCAGACAGCCTTACATTTAAATGGGGTTAGCCTGTGCTATGTATAATTGACATATGACTTCCTACACGTGTTTAAATGCTTAGATGACTGACCAAAACATGAAATTCGTCAGACCAGGAAGGCGCCTTGACCGACACTAGCCGTTCCTATGTACGGGCAATCAATTCCCGCGTTATATTATTTTAGAAAGTTCTTTTCATATCTGTTATCGATTATGTTGAAAGCAATACATTTCATTTGATGTATGTATTGCTATTATAACTTAACTATGGGACATTGTTCGACTATGTGATATATAGGAATGTTATCAGGGGTAGCCTTTGTTTATATCTATAGTATTTGAGGGTCACTATGGGAAACCCGTGCTTAATGCATGGGAATAAAGTGTTTTCCCAGATGAGCATTTGCAGTCTGCACGGGCTTACCAGGGTCGTCACTTAAAGGGGCCTTTTCACAGATTTTGGCATGTTTTGAAGTTTGTAATGAAATGCTTTATATTGATAAATGTTAACATTGGATATAAAAAGCTCCAGTAAAAAATCAAGAATAAAATAAAAAAAATAAAATAGGTAACCCTCAGTAGGGCTCGAACCACTGACCCCTGGAGTCCTGAATTAAAAAGTCTCCCAATTAGACCACTCGGCCATATTTCCAGATACAATGATAGGTGTTTTTTATACCTAATATAACCAATCCTCGTAGTTTCACAAAATATCACGACAACAACAGAACTCTCCAAATTATCAAATCGTTTCGCGTTGCAACGCTTTATACTTTTCGGGTTTTTAAATCGTCAAAAGATGCAGATAATGGCTATTTTAGAGCATGGTAAATGTTCAGTATAACTGTTTCCTCACAAATATCATTACTAAAACGGAAATTTGCGAATCTGAAACAACTTTTTTCAATTTTGTCAATTTACCCAAACGTGAAAAGGCCTCTTTAACGCCATAATCGTATTCTATGTTTAAAGGAAGTCTCTTCGAAGCGTCAATCCAATGCCGAACGTGTCATCCTTTATTAGCCAGTGCGTACTGCACAGGCTAACATGGGATTACACTACTACGCACATGCATTGAATCCCTTTTTATCAAAACGAGGCTTATAAAGAGTGTATGTTTGCTCTTTATACACATGCTTCTGGTCGGAACGGAAGTCCGATAACACATTAAAAGACGAAACAACGCTGGTGATGAATAAATGTAAGAAGAATTTTTATTCCAGATCTTTCCATTTCCTTCTCAAAAAACACTGTTAATACCTACTGAAAATTTCAATATTGGTCGTTGATATCTTATTTAATGAATTACAACGAGCTATTTTATCTGTGGAACTTTTCAAATAGTACCTTATCAATGCGCTATTGATTGAATCAGAAAGTCGCGAATATCGAAGTTTAATATAAATTAATGACTAAGACTTCACTGTTTATATTGTGTTCAGTTTTCATCAAACAAAATATTTTTTGCGCAATTTATTATCATCATATCATATTTTGTGGAAAATATCGACATCAAGTGTTTGTGTTAACGTTGTATATTTCCGTACAAATTTACTTTAACGGCACATGTGCGTTGTATGCTATGCTGACATTTTTCCTGATCCGTTTGTTGTTCGAATTTAGCATGTTAATTTATTGTACAGTTCAAATGTATGATTGAGTTATAATAGTATTAATATGTCATGTCAACATGGTTTATCTGCCGCATACATGTATAAATGATCACGGTCGTTAATCACGCGCGCCACCTATTTTTGAGATGCATTAATGAATGAGCCAATGCTACTTCCGAAGTGGCGCTCAGGCCCGGGTGTTTTGAAATTTAACGGATAATTTTACAGGGTGATTAGGTCAATATGTGTTTCAACACATTTCGCATTATTTTTAAAAATCGGCCAATGTAGTGCGATTCAGCGATTATAAATTCATCTACAAATGCACAAAAACATGCAATCACGAGCCATTTGGAAACGAGAGGACCTTTATAAGTTGAGGCATGGTAGAATTCGTAAAAGAAAATAGATTTCTTTTACCTGTGTGACGAGCATATTCCCAGCCAATTAAATCGCCCATTACATAACATTACAAAAACATCGGCTTCTTGTTGATCTAATATATAAATTTGTATTTTTCAAAAAGAGATGGAGCCAATGTCAAGGAGTTGGCGCTCAAATTAGGAGTCGGCGCAAACGCACATTTAAAGCTATTTTAAACTGAAATATTTTGTGTTATGGATTCTATTATGTTTACATGACTAACAGTAATCTTTTGTAAGTTGACTACTTTAGCACATTTGAGTCGCGTGCGTTATTATTTAGAAAAAGTAGTTTTCTTATAATGTCTTGATGGATTTAAACGTTTGTCTTTGTAAGATAACAACATTTAACATGTATTATACAAAAAGTTAACTTAAAAAGACCGATCTAACTTCATTTTGTGTAGTTGATAGTGGGAAAAACAACATTTATGAGCTTAATTAAGATTCGTTGACCTTGGCGTTTTAGTAAATTAAGCATTTTGGTTTAGGGCCACAAATCATCGTTTCAAGAAGAAGTATTATTTTATATTTATTTCGTGGATTATCATACTGATTACAAATATTGCTGGCGATGAATTATTTTGATAATGTTGAACCTTAAGTTATTGGTTTTATTGAGTATTGCAAATTTTTGGCATATATCGTACAATATGTTCTATTCATGTTTGTAACTTCTTAATTGAGTCGATCACTTATATATTTAAAAAAACTACATATTATTTATTAAAGATTGTGTTTATGTTCTGTAAAGATTTTAGACTTCGAATGTTCGTTGATTTTTTTTTTAAATATAACAAATAACACTATCTATTTAATGTACGCCATATGATAATTGCATTGCGCTACGACTGTTAATTGATACATCCTGCGTTGGCGCCACCTCTTATCCTTAGCGCCATCTCCGAAGCATTGGCTCCATCTCTTTTGGAAAAATGCAAAATTATCTACATCGTCGGCAAGAAGCCAATATTGTTGTGCAAACAGCATCTGATGTATGTTGTATGCAATCATTTGATGCCGTTAGCGATTTTATTGAGTGGATATTTCTCGTCACACAGGAAAAACTCATCGACATGATTTTTTAAACTCCACCATGCCACAACTTATTAAGGTTCTCACGTTTTTAAATGGGTTGAGAATGTATGTTTCTGTACATTTTTGAATGAATTATTCTTCGCTGAATCGCACTGCATTGCCCGATTTTAAAAATGGTGCGAAATAATTTGAAAGAAAACAACATATAAAACCTAATCACCCTGTAAAATTATCCATGAAATTTCAATACATCCAGGCCTGAGCGCCACATCGGAAATTGCATTGGCTCATTTATAAATGCATCTCAAAAAAGAGGTGGCGCGCGTGCTTAACGGCCGTGAAGGATGTTTAATGTCATTCTCTTTAATCTTATCCTGTGCAAACGCACAAGTTAAAACATGAGCGTGTGCAGCTACAATCGTCACATTAGCGCGTTTCGACAAAGATTGTGTTTGTTATATGTAAATTTTACCATCAACATACGTGGACAATAATTTTCTTCTATGTGAGCTTGAAACATTGCCAACAAGTGATGCCCGAACGATATCATTAAAAGTCATCATAATGCTTCACTCATATAATTGGACAGTATCAGGTACTGATTCTGGTTAAAATTCATTATATATGTGCAAACAAACACATAGTCGATCTTTGCCTTCGTGTAAAACCCGATACAAAGTTATAATGTTTGCATACAGAGAACATGAGGTCAATGACTTAGTGTGATTGATTAGGATGCAATGTAGTAGAAATTAAAAAAAACGCAACAACATGATATTGGAATGGTTTGAAATAGCAATATGATATTCATGCTATTAAAATTACCTGTAATGCTATCGTTTTTGGTTTGACTGAATATTGAAACGTTCCGTTTGAGGTTGTATTGTTTTACAAATCTTATAGCATGACTCATACAAATATAATCTGACGCTTTATTTGTAGTTACTGTTAAATAAAAAACTCGCTTACATGTTTTTTTTAATTGTTGGTGATATTCATATGAAAATTTAAGTTGATATGTTATTGTGTTTCATCAATTTTTCTAACCTAAAAATGTATGTGATCGTTTAGCTTGATAATCTGTTTTGAGAGACATGTAAAATACAATGTGATAGGGATGAAAGTCCAGAAACACACACTCGTCCCTGTCTGGAATATAGGAATAATGAAATAAACTCTGAAATCAAAGCAGCCCATACGTGGAATGAAAATAATATTAACAACAACCATAAGCATTATAAAAAATATAAAAACTGGAGTCACCGTCTTTGAACTTTCAATGAATTGTATTGGGCATTGCATTTAGTTAAGAGGCCTGTTAAAAAATGAATATTTGATATGGTTTAAGTGCGACACAAATAATTTACTATTCAAAAAATAATATCATAAATCGGGGGATAAATTCGTGTCAGACTTTAGAAGTTTTTTATTTAGTCTATAGCAATGGCATGACCAACATGTAAAGTTGGCCATATCAACATTCAATCCCCTGCAATGTGCATGTTGGAAGCTTAAGTAAAATAAACGTATGTGTTAGTGTGCTATGTAACCTTGTATATACCTCCCTCCGTCTTCAATCAGACATAAATCTCACCACATTTTGTAAAAATCAAAGTCCATAGTGTTACAAATTTTGAACACGCTGGAAATATCTCTCATACTCGCGTTCAGACCTTTCTTGAAACAGCATGTTTCCGTACATTGGAACGTGTGTAGCGTATAATGCATTGTTCAACATGCAAACATTTTCAAGATAATTCAAAGCTTTTGCAAAAACGGTCAACTGACAATGCGGATGTGTACGTATCGTCTAATATAACTAGGTCAACTTTTCGTGTGGTTATTTGGTCAATTTTATTTAATGTAACAAAACGGTATTTAACTGGTCGGTGACGAGTTTAGAAATCAGTCTTTATGCTATCACGGAAACGGACACGAGTACCCATATGACTAAATGTTCATTTTATGGTTTCACAATGTTCAGCCAGTAAGATCGTCCGAAATGGACACTTATCGATAAGATAGTCTACATGGAAATAATTTCATAAGATTGATTTTGTTTTCATATTTAATGCACACAACGTAAGCATTCTGTTGTTTGCGTCATTAAGTATGCTTCGGGAAAAGCACTGCAATTATGGATGGGAATCATAAATAAATCTTTATGAGCAAAGGTGTCTCACGATTCAAAAGCAACTGCACCTTAATATCGAGGGTCAAACGTGTGCATCAACCTTCTGTCTGCAAAGAATTAGCAGAAGCTGCTCTTATATGTGATGTGCAGAAGTAGTTTTAATCAAAGTGTTACACATCGAGTAGAATGCATTTGAGAAAATCATGGATCAATCTATATAGCGGTTATTTGTACCCAAGTCTCTATCCATGATTGAAAGCATTTTTAAGAGCAAGAGATGTTGAAAAAGCGGACATTTACGATATTTTCTTCAAAATAAAAATAACATTAACACACGTGTATTGGAACACTCACAAAAACGCCATATTTAGAAACATTTAATGAATAAGATGTTTCGAATGTGTCATTAAATGTTTCTAATAATGTTATGGAAAGAGCATAATAATTTATAAGATGTGCAGTGTATTTATGATGACGTGGAACTTAAGAATTATATCGAATCTTATGTGAGTGTTGTGCCTATTGTTTATCCGAAAGACACGAACGATAAAATGTGCGATACACGACAATAATAATTATCTATTGTAGTTAGTAACAAACCGAAAATAAAAATAGTTTTATGAGATAATAAACTGTGCAAAAAATGTTTGTTAGAAACCAACGTGACGTTGTTTTATCTATTAACATACTGATCATTTTATTATTATTTTAAAACATTTTTTGCAGACATTGACGATAATACTTGATTTAGAAAACAATACTATATTCCTTTTAAGAATGTACAATCGCGCATTTAATGCAACGGCATTCAACTCATGAACTGTAAAACTAGCATGCATCGCGCAATTACAGACACATACAAGCCGAATGATTTACGTACACGCCCTACCGCGCTGTTGTGTTCTATTGATACTCAACAAAGACGAATTTGTATAGAAACTTAAGGAAGTTAGTGTGCACATTTTGACTCAACATTCCGGACATAGTTTCAACTCCAGGTCAAGTTATGTCGAATGAAGGTTACAAAAGCAATGAGTAAATATTACACCCTAAACTTAATATGCACATTTAATATTAGCACGCTTATAATCACATATAGACGTGTATTTACATGCTATAACAAATATAATAAATAAATAAATAAAGGTAAACCGGTTTTAAACTATTAAAAAAAATGAAACAAAATATAAATGTACATGTGTTCTGTTATATACGTTTGCATAGGTAATGATCATGATATAAAATGATAAACTTAGATATTGATTGAATTAAATTATTAAATTAAATTAAAAAAGTAAAATGTGTGAAATTTTAATTTTGTACATTTGCCATAGGTAATAATTCGTGTATAGAAATTCCGCAGTAGCAGCAATTTTCCACGAGCGCCGTATCAACGTTGAAATCTATAACGGATGACTTGAAGGTGATTTATCAGTGATACAAATAGAAAGGTATACATTTAAACGCATAAACCACTAGATTATAGATTGTAATTAATTAAACGCTTAACCAAAACTGACTACTAATTTTGCTACCATAGTTTAACGAGTCGATATGTTTGCGCATTATGATCAGGTTAAAAAAAAAACACGTATGTGTATGGTTCTTTTATAGCGACAATAATGTTCTAGCTCTACAACGAACTAATCAAATATGTTTTGTGGATTGTATCCACAAATTTTTTATAATTATTGTATATAAAACTCAAAATTCATCTACATAGAAGTGGATATAATATATTGTTCTCAAGACTTAAACTCTTTTCCAGGAATAAGCTTTGTAGTTCTCACGACGTAATAACTCGCTCCCACGACTTGCTATCCACACGTTAGTAATCACGTTCTCGACTTATTAGATCGTGGGAACGAGTGTCAAAGTCGTGGGAACTGCAAAAAGGAAAACAGGCTCATTTCACATCTGCGCCACCGTACTTTGATTATAGGCAATTTTTATTTTCTGGAGTATATATATTAAAGAGCTGCTTTGAAAGTGTATGTTTAGATATTTAGTCGGATTTTTCGACGGAAAATTTCTGCTTAAGCGAAAGCCGGTCATGCGGGCGAGCGTTCTGGCGGACCAAAGCCATATGTTTACCTTGTGTATATCTATCACAATTTCTAACCATATGTATGTAAGCAAAAAGTATTCAAACGGTTCCACTCCAGTGCAAAAAAAATGACCGCTTAAGCTAAAACAGAATAGGCGTAAATGCTTGTATATTCGACTTTAATTTCTCTAGGCTCTTGTACAATCTTCATAACAATGTTACAAATATTCCTCGAAGGATTCACTAGCAAACATTTGTACATGGTTTCTCTTCACTGTGCAAGATTGCTGTCATATCTAAAAGCCATTTCTTCTGTTCGCAAAATTCCACTATGTTATACAGTATGTGGTACTGTGCCGAAAGCCGCTACATTGCATACAATATACCCGTTTTAGCTTTAAGTGAAATGACAGAAATTCAGACAAAAATACAGCAAGTGTCATTGAAAATTACGAAATGTCAACTGGGCATGAGCGTTAAACATTTAATATGCACTCAGATGCCCTTACGCGAAAGAAAGATGAGCATAGCATAATCTTGTGTCTATGTAATGCCTCCTTCCGCTTTCTGTCTCGCGGTTGGGCATAGTCCAATGAATTGTTTTCGATGTGATGAACTATGTTCATCACATTATAATTTAAATGTCGTGTTCCATATACTGTATTGTATCCATATGTCAATTGTTTGCTTGCCTTAATTAAAACAATAGCCGACGTTAACAAGAATGTATGGAGTATCATCATCCTTCTACATTTACTTCGTTTTTCTATTAAAATCCCAGATGCTTATGATTTATCACTCTAATGCGATGATATCAGTTTTAATCGGATTAAATGTTAACTGTTGTATTATATACACAGTCCTCGTCAAGCTTGACCGAGTGCCGTAAATAAAAGACTAGACGGATGATAACACATATTTCTTTTCAGATCATGTTTATTGAGTGTCTTTTTTCCTCTATTGGACACGTTTCTTCCGGCAATAAAGCAGGATATTTGTGGTCATGTTTCGGCAGAGACATCTCCAGTTAGAACATTTAATTAATGAATATTTCAATGTAACGTGTATATATGCATAATATTCGTTCATAAAGAGATAAGTCAATGCTTTTTGCAAGTTTATGAACCAAAGAGCTTATTGTAGGGCAGTATTTATACAGAGTTGACGGAACATTAAATGCTTATAAATACATACCTTTTGAAGACAACATAATGACAAGACTTAAAACAACAAGAAAAATAGAACGTTATAAAAATACGTTTTGAAACATTAATGACTTTTTTGGAAAGTAAACGTAGCATGCACGTGTCACGTTCATTCACGTTGTTTGCAACACCAAACGTTTGTTATACCGACAAGTTCCCTGTTTGTGTATAATTACAAACAATTACTGAAAAGTAAGTATTTTCGGTATCGAAAAATTCATTTTCATGCTAAAATTATTAATTTTAACAAGTTAGGATTTGCATTCGTATACAAAGTATTGTTTTGTAAAAAAAAATCCAGATATATCAATATATATATAGATATATACAATTACGATACGATTATCATTAACATCGTAGATAGACCTCTTTTATGTCAGAACTTAGTTATTTCACCAGTTACGTGTATGCATGCTAACCTTTGCTGCTATCAATCTAAGCTCCTACAGTTTAACATACCCCAGTAAAAATCAGCGGAAAGTGATAAGCTGACAGGAATAGAAGTGTGGGAAATTAAGCCTTTACCTAATCAGCTTTTAATAGCTATGACTGGCTTCCGCTAAATTAGTGAGAAGTGATTAAACCACAAACAAAGATGCAACGTTTTCGGCATGTGAATTAACGTACGGTGCATGTGTCAGCACATATACATTATATGATTTTTTTAAATTCTAATTTAATTCTTAATTATTTAACGCAATGAGGTGGTCAATCATGACCATTATTGGGTACTTTATGATCGATATATGCATGATTGAGTTATAAAATAAGGCTATAGTTTATTGGAATGAACATACCTTTATCATTTTCATTTGTTCTTGAAGGCCCAAATGCAGTTGTATTTTTTACAGAAAGACTTGAACAGCATTAAGAGTTGTGTTCAATGCAAAATGCATCAGCAAACTTTAAGCAACAAAGTTATGATTGGCAATCTGCAATTCAAATAAGGCAATGCAAAATTAATTTGGCAGTCAGACATGATAATATTTAACAACACAACACAATAATGTTGGCAGTTTATGGTTAATATCATATTAGATAAGTTGTTACTAACACAATGACATAGGCTAACACAAATTTAGTATCGGCGGTTAATATTTAGCGCACGCGTATCATATTTAGTACGCGCGGTTCATATTTAGTAAACGCATTTCATATTTTTAGAAAATGATAACCGATCTATATAGCTTGGCTGAGAAACATCTATAATCAAATCAACATCGATATGCAAAAACCTAAAGCGTTCAATGTGTGAAAATCCCCTTGCGATTTTAAAACGCACATTATTAGTGAACTGGGAATGTTAACCTTTCCCGAGTCTTTTCGTAATAGCCTTAAATAGCGACCTCAAAGTTTTAGTAAGAACACTGTCTAACTACCCTAGGGCGTTTTTTATTCACATGCAGAATTTGGGCTTCATATAAACAATTAATTAACATTGGTAGATAACTCTACATAAATAACAATAACGCCTTCAGATATATATTATCGAACCATTTCGTCCATTAGAAATAACTAATAGATATATGCGGAGGGGGAAGTGTACACATAGATTTGTTCACTTGAAATAAGTCTATATTCTACTTGCTCGATTTTGTATTCCAAAATAGGTTAAAGCGAATATTGTCCGGGATGGCATCCGATGGGATTTCAATGAAGTTTACAAGTGAACTTTTGGGAATTCACTAGTGAAACTTGATAAATGCATGTTTATGTAACAATGTTGGTCTAATATCTTAAAATTTTATCTTGGTTAAACTCTCAGTATACACTTCTGATAACGATTCTTAAACTTCTACAGGTTTGGGAAACCACATCAATTCTACAGACGTAAACTCACCTCTAGTTCAGCATCACCCTTATCAACACTATATGACTATGGTACACCTTATTTGAACTTCATTTACTGCTAAATGTAATCTGCACTGGGACAATTTACTATTAAAGTTTGTTAAATTAACAATAATGGCATAGTGTCGTGTATGAGCTTTATCTTTGTTACTCGGTCGAAACGTGCGCTCATTATTAATATACGTTTATTTTTTTTATCATTAATATCTTTGTAGGCATGCATAAAACCTTTTTGTATTACACATCGAACGTTAAAAATTGAACAAACATTGTATGGACAATTTTCCTTTCCGAAAAAGAATTACTTGGTTCACCGTCAATAGCTATGACATGTCATGATCAACTAGAAATAACCTTTACTTTTACATTATTAATATGTAGAAATGCACTTTTCAATGAACGAAAATCGGATAACAGAGTAAAATAAATCTTGAGAATGTACTGGACAACACAAGCATAGCATAAAAAGCATATTACTGAAATGCGTTGCATATACGCCATTAACATAATCATTTGGTCTGCGCAATATTGTAGTATTCCAGAAGTTCGTGTAACTTCACCTGTTACCAAGCTTGTTTGGCTCTTAAAATGCTCTTACCCCGGACATTACGGAAAGCGCATTTTATATTATGTCAGAAAATTCTAAAAACAAACCATGTTGAGATAAGTACGGTGTCATCCTAAGTTGAACTTCCACTAGTTGCAGCTGTAAGGAGGATAAGGTAAAGTTTGGAGTTTAATACAAAAAATGCATGTGCATATACAATTGAAGGATATATGGTGAACATAATATCTATGTTGTAACTGCGAATTTCGTCTGAGCATGTGTGACATCAGCTTAAAATGATATTATAATTATTTTCTCAATTAAGTAACAAACACAAACATAAAAAATTCGAAATATTCCCCTTGGAAATGGGCGAATTTACTAACTTGTTAACGTTTAAGTGTAGCAATAATTCACTACCTTTGATTGACCGCAAGATAGTGGTCGAATCGCATTTACAAAATTATGATGACTTTCAAAATCAATATTTAATCTTCAAATGCATGCTATTTAATACACCACGAAGTGCCAGGTTTCGTTGGTTTATCGAAACAACTCAGAAAGTCACACCTTTTAATGGTCTTGGTGTTGGTAAATTTCTCTATGCAATACAATTGTTTCAATCTTAAAGCAATAAAAATGTGTTTAAGCCTTCGGCTTTTTATCACTGTTTAGTATGTAAATGGCTAACATGCTAAGTGAGTTAAGAATCCCTTATTGAGGTGTGGGTGTTGGCTGGGTAACATACTAATTGAGTAAAGAATCACTCGTTGAGGTGTGGTTGTTAAGCTGGGTAACATACTAATGGAGTTAATAATCCCTCGTTGAGGTGTGGTTGTTGGCTGGGTAACATGCTAAGTGAGTTAAGAATCCCTCGTTGGGATGTGGGTGTTGGCTGGGTAACATACTAATTGAGTTAAGAATCCCTCGTTGAGGTGTGGTTGTTGGCAGGGTAACATACTAATTGAGTTAAGAATCCCTCGTTTAGGTGTGGTTGTTGGCTGGGTAACATACTAATGGATTTAATAATCCCTCGTTGAGGTGTGGGTGTTGGCTAGGTAACATACAAATGGAGTTAAGAATCCCTCGTTGAAGTGTGGGTGTTGGCTGGGTAACATACTAATTTAGTTAAGAATCCCTCGTTGAGGTGTGGGTGTTGGCTGGGTAACATACTAATTGAGTTAATAATCCCTCCTTGAGGTGTGGGTGTTGGCTGGGTAACAAACTAATGGAGTTAAGAATCCCTCGTTGGGTTGTGGTTGTTGGCTGGGTAACATACTAATGGAGTTAAGAACCTCTCGTTGAGGAGTGGTTGTTGGCTGGGCAACATACTGATGGAGTTAAGAATCCCTCGTTTAGGTGTGGTTGTTGGCTGGGTAACATACTAATGGAGTTAATTATCCCTCGTTGAGGTGTGGGTGTTGGCTGGGTAACATACTAATTGAGTTAAGAATCCCTCGTTGAGGTGTGGGTGTTGGCTGGGTAACATACTAATGGAGTTAAGAATCCCTCGTTGAGGTATGGTTGTTGGCTGGGTAACATACTAATTGAGTTAGAATCCATCGTTGAGGTGTGGTTGTTGGCTGGGTAACATACTAATTGAGTTAAGAATCCCTCGTTGAGGTGTGGGTGTTGGCTGGGTAACATACTGATGGAGTTAAGAATCCCTCGTTGAGGTGTGGTTGTTGGCTGGGTAACATACTAATGGAGTTAAGAATCTCTCGTAGAGGTGTGGTTGTTGGCTGGGTGACATACTGATGGAGTTAAGAATCCCTCGTTTAGGTATGGTTGTTGGCTGGGTAACATACTAATGGAGTTAAGAATCCCTCGTTGAGGTGTGGGTGATGGCTGGGTAACATACTAATTGAGTTAAGAATCCCTCGTTGAGGTGTGGGTGGCTGGGTAACATACTAATGGAGTTAAGAATCCCTCGTTATGGTTTGTGGGTGTTTGCTGGGTAACATACAAATGAAGTTAAGAATCCCTCGTCGAGGTGTGGTTGTTGGCTGGGTAACATACGAATGGAGTTAAGAATCCCTCGTTTAGGTGTGGGCATTGGCTAGGTAACATACAAATGGAGTTATGAATCCCTCGTTGAGGTGTGGGTGTTGGCTGAGTAACCTACTAATTGAGTTAAGAATCCCTCGTTGAGGTGTGGGTGTTGGCTGGGTAACATACTAATTGAGTTAAGAATCCCTCCTTGAGGTGTGGGTGTTGGCTGGGTAACAAACTAATGGAGTTAAGAATCCCTCGTTGAGTTGTGGTGGTTGGCTGGGAAACATACTAATGGAGTAAAGAATCTCTCGTTGAGGTGTGGTTGTTGGCTGGGCAACATACTGATGGAGTTAAGAATACCTCGTTTAGGTGTGGTTGTTGGCTGGGTAACATACTAATGGAGTTAATTATCCCTCGTTGAGGTGTGGGTGTTGGCTGGGTAACATATTAATTGAGTTAAGAATCCCTCGTTGAGGTGTGGGTGTTGGCTGGGTAACATACTTATGGAGTTAAGAATCCCTCGTTGAGGTGTGGTTGTTGGCTGGTTAACATACTAATTGAGTTAAGAATCCCTCGTTGAGGTGTGGTTTTTCGCTGGGTAACATACTGATGGAGTTAAGAATCCCTCGTTTAGGTGTGGGTGTTGGCTGGGTAACATACTAATTGAGTTAAGAATCCCTCGTTGAGGTGTGGTTGTTGGCTGGGTAACATACTAATGGAGTTAAGAATCCCTCGTTTTGGTGTGGGTGTTGGCTGGGTAACATACAAATGGAGTTAAGAATCCCTCGTTGAGGTGTGGTTGTTGGCTGGGTAACATACGAATGGAGTTAAGAATCCCTCGTTGAGGTGTGGATGTTGGCTGGGTAACATCCTAATGGAGTTAAGAATCCCTCGTTGAGGTGTAGTTGTTGGCTGGGTAACATACTAATGGAGTTAAGAATCCCTCGTTGAGGTGTGGTTGTTGGCTGTGTAACATAATAATGGAGTAAAAAATCCCTCGTTGAGGTGTGGTTGTTGGCTGGGTAACATACTGATGGAGTTAAGAATCCCTCGTTGAGGTGTGGGTGTTGGCTCGGTAACATACTAACGGAGTTAATAATCCCTCGTTGAGGTGTGGGTGTCGGCTGGGTAACATACTAATGGAGTTAAGAATCCCTCGTTGAGGTGTGGGTGTTGGCTGGGTAGCATACTAATGAAGTTAAGAATCCCTCGTTTAGGTGTGGTTGTTGGCTGGGTAACATTATAAAAGAGTTAAGAATCCCTCGTTGAGGTGCGGGTGTTGGCTGGGTAACATACTATATGAGTTAAGAATCCCTCGTTGAGGTGTGGGTGTTGGCTGGGTAACATACTAATTGAGTTAAGAATCCCTCGTTGAGGTGTGGGTGTTGGCTGGGTAACATACTAATTGAGTTAAGAATCCCTCGTTGAGGTGTGGGTGTTGGCTGGGTAACATACTAATTGAGTTAAGAATCCCTCCTTAAGGTGTGGGTGTTGGCTGGGTAACATACTAATGGAGTTAAGAATCCCTCGTTGAGTTGTGGTTGTTGGCTGGGTAACATACTAATGCAGTAAAGAATCCCTCGTTGAGGTGTGGTTGTTGGCTGGGCAACATACTGATGGAGTTAAGAATCCCTCGTTTAGGTGTGGTTGTTGGCTGGGTAACATACTAATTGAGTTAATTATCCCTCGTTGAGGTGTGGGTGTTTGCTGGGTAACATACTAATTGAGTTAAGAATCCCTCGTTGAGGTGTGGGTGTTGGCTGGGTAACATACTTATGGAGTTAAGAATCCCTCGTTGAGGTGTGGTTGTTGGCTGGGTAACATACTAATTGAGTTAAGAATCCCTCGTTGAGGTGTGGTTGTTGGCTGGGTAACATACTGATGGAGTTAAGAATCACTCGTTTAGGTATGGTTGTTGGCTGGGTAACATACTAATTGAGTTAAGAATCCCTCGTTGAGGTGTGGGTGTGGGCTAGGTAACATACTGATGGAGTAAAGAATCCCTCATTGTGGTGTGGGTGTTGGCTGGATAACATACTAATTGAGTTAAGAATCCCTCGTTGAGGTGTGGTTGTTGGCTGGGTAACATACTAATTGAGTTAAGAATCCCTCGTTGAGGTGTGGTTGTTGGCTGGGTAACATACTGATGGAGTTAACAATCCCTCGTTCAGGAGTGGGTGTTGGCTGGGTAACATACTTATTGAGTTAATAATCCCTCGTTGAGGTGTGGGTGTCGGCTGGGTAACATACTAATGGAGTTAAGAATCCCTCGTTGAGGTGTGGGTGTTGGCTGGGTAGCATACTAATGAAGTTAAGAATCCCTCGTTTAGGTGTGGTTGTTGGCTGGGTAACATTATAATAGAGTTAAGAATCCCTCGTTGAGGTGCGGGTGTTGGCTGGGTAACATAGTAATTGAGTTAAGAATCCCTCGTTGAGATGTGGGTGTTGGCTGGGTAACATACTAATGGAGTTAATTATCCCTCGTTGAGGTGTGGGTGTTGGCTGGGTAACATACTAATTGAGTTAAGAATCCCTCGTTGAGGTGTGGGTGTTGGCTGGGTAACATACTTATGGAGTTAAGAATCCCTCGTTGAGGTGTGGTTGTTGGCTGGTTAACATACTAATTGAGTTAAGAATCCCTCGTTGAGGTGTGGTTGTTGGCTTGGTAACATACTGATGGAGTGAAGAATCCCTCGTTTAGGTGTAGGTGTTCGCTGGGTAACATACTAATTGAGTTAAGAATCCTCGTTGAGGTGTGGTTGTTGGCTGGGTAACATACTAATGGAGTTAAGAATCCCTCGTTTTGGTGTGGGTGTTGGCTGGGTAACATTCAAATGGAGTTAAGAATCCCTCGTTGAGGTGTGGTTGTTGGCTGGGTAACATACGAATGGAGTTAAGAATCCCTCGTTGAGGTGTGGTTGTTGGCTGGGTAACATACTGATGGAGTTAAGAATCACTCGTTTAGGTTTGGTTGTTGGCTGGGTAACATACTAATTGAGTTAAGAATCCCTCGTTGAGGTGTGGGCGTTGGCTAGGTAACATACTGATGGAGTTAAGAATCCCTCGTTGAGGTGTGGGTGTTGGCTGGATAACATACTAATTGAGTTAAGAATCCCTCGTTGAGGTGTGGTTGTTGGCTGGGCAACATACTAATTTAGTTAAAAATCCCTCGTTGAGGTGTGGTTGTTGGCTGGGTAACATACTGATGGAGTTAACAATCCCTCGTTGAGGAGTGGGTGTTGGCTGGGTAACATACTAATTGAGTTAATAATCCCTCGTTGAGGTGTGGGTGTCCGGCTGGGTAACATACTAATGGAGTTAAGAATCCCTCGTTGAGGTGTGGGTGTTGGCTGGGTAGCATACTAATGAAGTTAAGAATCCCTCGTTTAGGTGTGGTTGTTGGCTGGGTAACATTATAATAGAGTTAAGAATCCCTCGTTGAGGTGCGGGTGTTGGCTGGGTAACATAGTAATTGAGTTAAGAATCCCTCGTTGAGATGTGGGTGTTGGCTGGGTAACATACTAATGGAGTTAAGAATCACTCGTTGAGGTGTGGTTGTTGGCTGGGTAACATACTAATTGAGTTAAGAATCTCTCGTTGAGGTGTGGTTGTTGGCTGGGTAATATACTGATGGAGTTATGAATCCCTCGTTGAGGTGTGGTTGTTGGATGGGTAACATACTAATGGAGTTAAGAATCCCTCGTTGAGGTGTGGGTGTTGGCTGGGTAACATACTAATTGAGTAAAGAATCCCTCGTTGTGGTGTGGGTGTTGGCTGGGCAACATACTTATGGAGTTAAGAATCTCTCGTTGAGGTGTGATTGTTGGCTGGGTAACATACTAATTGAGTTAAGAATCCCTCGTTGAGTTGTGGTTGTTGGCTGGGTAACATACTGATGGAGTTAAGAATCCCTCGTTTAGGTGTGGGTGTAGGCTTGGTAACATACTAATTGAGTTAAGAATCCCTCGTTGAGGTGTGGGTGTTGGCTGGGTTACATACTAATGGAGTTAAGAATCCCTCGTTGAGGTTTGGGTGTTGGCTGGGTAACATACTAATGGAGTTAAGAATCCCTCGTTGAGGTGTGGGTGTTGGCTGGGTAATATACTAATGGAGTTAAGAATCCCTCGTTCAGTTGTGGGTGTTGGCTGGGTAACATACTGATGGAGTTAAGAATCCCTCGTTGAGTTGTGGTTGTTGGCTGGGTAACATACAAAGGAGCTAAGAATCCCTCGTTGAGGTGTAGTTGTTGGCTGGGTAACATACTAATGGAGTTAAGATTCCCTCGTTGAGGTGTGGTTGTTGGCTGGGTAACATACTAATGGAGTTCAGAATCCCTCGTTGAGGTGTGTTTGTTGGCTGGGTAACATACTAATGGAGTTAAGAATCCCTCGTTGAGGTGTGGTTGTGGGCTGGGTAACATACTAATGGAGTTAAGAATCCCTCATTGAGGTGTCGGTGTTGGCTGGGTTACATACTAATGGAGTTAAGAATCCCTCGTTTAGGCGTGGTTTTTGGCTGGTTAACATTCTAATGGTGTTAAGAATCCCTCGTTGTGGTGTGGTTGTTGGCTGGGTATCATACTGATGGAGATAAGAAACCCTCGTTGAGATGTGGTCGTTGGCTGGCTAACATACTAATGGAGTTAAGAATCCCTCGTTGAGTTGTGGTTGTTGGCTGGGTAACATACTAATGGAGTTAAGAATCACTCGTTGAGGTGTGGTTGTTGGCTGGGTAACATTCTAATTGAGTTAAGAATCCCTCGTTTAGGTGTGGGTGTTGGCTAGGGAACATTCTAATTGAGTTAAGAATCCCTCGTTGAGGTGTGGGTGTTGGCTGGGTAACATACTAATGGAGTTAAGAATCCCTCGTTGAGGTGTGGTTGTTGGCTGGGTAACATACTAATGAAGTTAAGAATACCTCGTTGAGGTGTGGTTGTTTGCTGGGTAACATACTAATGGAGTTAAGTATCCCTTGTTGAGGTGTGGGTGTTGGCTGGGTAACATACTAATGGAGATTATTATCCCTCGTTGAGGTGTGGGTGTTGGCTGGGTAACATACTAATGCATACAGTTTAATAAAAACAACACGCTGACATGTTTCTTTAAATTATTGGTGATATTTATATGAACATATAAGTTGAAAAAGTAATTGTGTTTCATCATGTTTTCTAACCAAAACATTATCGTGATCGTTTAGCGGTGATTATGTATCATCGTACGTATGATAATCTGTTTTGAGAGACATGTAGAATACAATGTGATAGGGATAAAAGTCCAGAGACACACACTCGTCACTGTCTGGAATATAGGATAAATGAAACAAACTCTGAAAGCAAAGTAGCCTATACGGGGACGGCAATAATATTACAATAACCATAATCATTATAGAAATATGAATACTGGGGTCACCGTCTTTGAACGGTCAATGAATTGTATTGGGCATTGAATTTAGTTTAAAGGCCTGTCGAAAAATGAATATTTGATTTGGTTTAAGTGCGACACAAATAATTCACTATACGAAAAATACTATCATAAATCGGGGAATAAATTCGTGTTATTCTTCAGATGTCTTTTATTTAGTCTATAACAATGGCACGACCAAAATGTAAAGTTTGGCCATATAAACATTCAATCCCCTGCAATTTGCATGTTGAAAGCGTAAGTAGAATAAATGTATGTGTTAGTGTCATATGTAACCGTGTATATACCTTTCCCCGTCTTCAATCATACATAAATCTCACCACATTTGTAGAAATGAAAGTGTATGGTGTTACCAATTTTGAACACGCTGGAAATATCTCTCATACTCGCGTTCATACCATTCTTTAAACATCGCATTTTCGTACATTGGAACGTGTGCAGCGTATAATGCTTTGTTCAACATGCAAACATTTTCAAGATAATTCAAAGCTTTTGCAAAAACGGTAAACTGATAAAGCGGATGTGTAAGTATTGTCCTATATAACTAGATAAACTTTTCGTGTGGTTATTTGGTTAATGTCATTTAATCCAACAAAACGGTATTTAACTGGTCGCTGACGGGTTTAGTAATCAGTCTCTATGCTATCACGGACACGAACACGAGTACCAATATGACTAAATGTTCATTAAATGGTTTCACAATGTTCAGCCAGTAAGATCGTGCAAACTGGACACCTATCGATTAGATAGTCTACATGGAAATATTTTCATAACATTGATTTTGTTCTAATAATTGATGCACACAACCTAAGCATTCTTTTGTGAGTACTGCAAATCATGAATGGGAATCATAAATATCTTTATGAGCAAAGGTGCCTCATGGTTCAAAAGCAACTGCACCTTAATATAGATAGTCAGACATGTGCATCAACCTTCTTTCTGCAAAAATGGAGCAGAAGCTGTTCCTGTATCTGCTGTGCAGAAGTAGTTATAATCAAAGTGTTTCACATCGAGTAGAATGCATTTGAGAAAATCGGGGAACAATCTATAAAGCGGTTATTTGTACCCAAGTCTCTATAATTGATTTCAAAGCATTTTCATGATAAAGAGATGTGGAAATAGCGGACATTTACGCTACTTTCTTGTTATGTAAAATTAACATAAACAAGCGTGTATCGGAACATATACAAAAATTCCATATTTAGAAACATTTTATGAATTAGATATTTCAGATGCGTCATTTAATGTTTATAAGAATGTTATTAAAGAGCATTTTAATTTATAAGGTGTGCAGTTTATTTATAACATGGAAAGTTAGAATTATATCGAATCTTACGTGAGTGCTATGCCTATGGTTTATCCGAAAGACACGAACGGTAAAATGCGCGTTGCACGATAATAATATATATTGTAGTTAGTAACACATCGAAAATAAAAATAGTCTTATGAGATATTATAAAATGTGCAAAATATGTGTGTTAGAAACCAACGTAGCGTTGTGTTATCTTTTAACATACTGATCATTTTTTTATTATTTTAAAGGGGCCTTTTCACAGATTTTGGCATGTTTTAAAGTTTGTCATTAAATGCTTTATATTGATAAATGTAAACATTGGATTTAAAAAGCTCCAGTAAAAAATAAAAAATAAAATTAAAAAGAACAAAAAAGTAAACCTCAGCAGGGCTCTTACTACTGACCCCTGGAGTCTTGGAGTAAAAAGTCTACGTCCTAGACCACTCGGCCATCCTTCAAGATACAATTGCAAATGTATTTTATACTCTATATAAGTAACCCTCGTAGTTTCACAAAATATAACGACAACAACAGAACTCTCAAAATTATTAATTCGTTTTGCGTTGCAACGCTTTATAATTTTCAGGTTTTTAAATCGTCAAAAGATGCATATAATGGCTATTTTAGAGCATGGTAAATGTTCACTATTACTGTTTCCTCACAAATATCATAACTCAAGCGAAAATTTGCGAATCTAAAACAACTTTTTTCAATTTTGTCAATTCACCCAGACGTGAAAAGGCCCCTTTAAAACAATTTTTGCAGACATTGACTATTATAACGTGATTAGCAAAACAATACTAAATTCCTTTTAAGAATATACAATCGCGCATTTAGCGCAACGATATTCAATTGTAAAACTAGCATGCATCGCGCAATTATAGACACATACAAGCCGAATGATTTACGTTCACGCCCTTCCGCGCTTTTGTGTTCTATTGATACTCAACAAAGACGAATTTGTATACAAACTTAAGGAAGTTAGTGTGCACATTTTGGCTCAACATTCCGGGCATAGTTTCAACTCCAGGTCGAGATATGTCGAAGGAAGGTTACACAAGCAATAAGCAAAAATTACACCCGAAACTTAATATGCACATTAAACATTAGCACGTCCATAATCACATATAGACGTGTATTTACATGTTATAACAAATTAAATTAATAAAGGTAAACCGGTTCTGAACTTTTTATAAAAACAAATTGAAACAAAATATAAATGTACATTTGTTCTGTTATATACGTTTGCATAGGCAATGATCATGATATAAAATAATAAACTTCGTTACTGATTCAATTACATTATAAAACGTCAATTTATGTTTATCGGTTTATTATTGATTTTGTCTCTGCGTAGATTTTAATAGAAATATTGAGTGAAAGGACAAACATGATGCACCAATAAAAAAATTGGTATGCGAAAACCTATCCCGGCAGCGACATAGTGCGCAGTAATTATATTTCAACGCAGATAAGGTTTGAAATTTTAAAGTAATAAGATGTATCATACGATAACTTGATCTTTAGAGTGTTAAATGTGAATATTTCTGTAAAAGTTGGGACTTAAGTGAATAATGCTACATAATGACTTTACATTCAAACCCCACACTACTATTGAGGGGTGTCGTTGGAAAACCCTAAACTATTAAATGTGTATTCGCGAAAATTGCAATCCTTGAGGCTTTATACACGTACAGTGGACTTCGCCCTAAATTAAGTAATTACTCTTTAACAGAAACTGTTCGATGTAGTTAACTTGGCATGCCTTTTAATGCCATTTGTGAGGGTAGTTGAGCTTAAAAGATAAGCAAAATCAAAAATTGTTAATTAACATGTGTGAAAATTTTTAATTTTGTACATATGCCATAGGTAATAATTCGTGTACAGAAATTCCACAGTAACAGCAAATTTCCACGAGCGCCGTATCAACGTTGAAATCTATAACAGATGACTTGAAGGTGATTTATCAGTGATACAAATAGAAAGGTATACAGTTAAACGCATAAACCACTAGATTATAAATTGTAATTCACTAAACGCTAAATCAAAACTGCCGACTAATTTTGCTACCATAGTTTAACGAGTCGATATGTGTGCGCATTATGCTCGTGTTAAATTAACCCATTTATGCCTAGTGAACTTTCCCATCCTTCTAACTTGGATCAATTTATTTCCAAAATAAGGGATGTCTAGTTTATTTATTGATATATTTATAAAATTTCTTACAGAAATTCCTTTAAGCAAACAGCGAAGACCCTGATAAGACGCCACATTATGCGGCGTCTCATCTGGGTCTACGCTGTATGCCAAGGCATTCTTTCTAGACGCAAGGCATACATGTTTAAAAAAAAAAACACGTATGTGTATGCATCTTTTATAGCGACAAAAAATGTTCTAGCGCTACAACGAACTACTCAAATATTTTTGTGGATTTTATCAACCATTTTTTGTTGTTATTGTATATAAAACTCAAAAGTCACCTACAATCAACAGCTACACAGAAGTAGATATAATATCTTGTTCTCAATACTTAAATTCGTTTCCAGGAATAAGCTTTGTAGTTCGCACGAGTACCAAGTCGTTCGCACGACGTAATAACTCGCTCCCACGACTTGCTATCCTCACGTTAGTAATCACGTTCTCGACTTATTAAATCGTGGCAACGAGTTTAAAAGTTGTGGGAACTGCAAAAATAAAAACAGGCTAATTTCACATCTGTGCCACCGTACTTTGAATACTGGCAATTTTAATTTTCTGGAGTATATATATATTAAAGAGCTGCTGAAAGTGTATGTTTAGATATTTAGCCGGATTTGGAGACGGAAAATTTCGGCTTATAAATAAGCGAAAACCGGTCATGCGGGCGAGCGTTCTGGCGGATCAAAACCATATTTTTAAGTTGTGTATATCTATCACAATTTCCAAAGCTAATGTTAACGAACATTGATACAAATGTTTCTGAAGATTCTGCTACAAATATGTGCAGAACGTTACACTTCTCTGCATAATATGGCCGCCATAGTTTAACATAGAAAACCATCTAAAGACCTTTCATTCTAACCATATCTATGTAAGTAATTTCACACTAACTTGCATGTGGCCCTTCGCAAAAAATATTCAAACGGTTCCGCTCCATTTCAAAAAACGACCGCTTGAGCTAAAACTGAATAGGCGTGAATGGTTGAATATTCAAATTTATTCTCTCTTGGTTCTTGGCCAATCTTCATGACGCTGTTACAAATATTCTTCCAATGATCCCCCTTGCAAATATTTGCACATGGTTGCTTTTCACTGTGCAAGATTTCTGTCATAGATAAAAGCCATTTCTTCTGTTCGAACAATTTCACTAAAATATGCAGTATGTGGTTCTGTGCCGAAATCCGCTACATTGCATACAATGCCAGTTTTAGCTGGAAGTGAAATGACAAACATTCAGACAAAACTACAGCACAATACATTGTATATTCGTCTTGTACACTTCATTAGTGATAACGTCTGAACCGGGTTCTTAATGTAAACTTCTTTAAAGTCAACGGTGAATGTCACATTTACCATGGACTATGCAATAAACTTTTTATGTTATTTTAGTTAATGACAGATATCCAATGTGGACATGAAATATCGTTGGCAACAAGCAAAAACAAGTTTAATACAGTTTCCGCAATGTGCTATTGAATCTACATCTGACTGTGTTCATGTGTCTTACAAATATGTTAATACGTAGTGAAATATGAGATATATTACCAAACCAGTTATACCCATGTTTAACATAATAGCGGAGTATTTCGTGAACTTGGTGACATCTCTTCATCAAACAATAGCAATTGTTATTGAAAATTACGAAATGCCCACTGGTCGTAAGCGTGAAACAATTAAGATGCACTTAGATGACCTTACGCTAAAGGAAAATGAGCATAGAATAATCTTTTGTATTATGTAATGCTTCCTTCCGCTTTCTGTCTCGCGGTTGGGCGTAGTTCAATTAATTGTTTTCGATGCGATGAAGTATGTTTATTACATTATACTTTGAATGTCGTGTTCCAAATACTGTATTGAATCCATTTGTCAATTGTTTGCTTAACCTAAACAAACAAAAGCCGACGTTAACAAGAATGTATTATCCCTCTACATTGACTTCGTGTTTCTATCGAATTTCCAGATACGTTTGATTTATTATCCAATTCGATGACATCCGTTTTAAATCATGTTAAATTTAACTTTTGTTTTATATGCACAGTCCTGTACAAGCTTGACCGATTGACGTAAATGAAAGACTAGACGGAGGTAACACGCATTTCTATTCTGATCATTTTTATTGAGTGTCTTTTTCCTCTATTGGACAAGTTTTTCCGCCAATGAAGCAGGATATTTGTGGTCATGTTTCGACAGAGAAAATAGCTCCATCTCCAGTTAAAACATTAAATTAATTAACATTTCAATATAGCGTGTATATATATGCATACTATTTGTTCATATAGATAAAAGTCAGTTCTTTCTGCAAGTAAATGAACCAAAGAGCTTCTTGTTAGGGCAGTGTTTATACAGAGTTGATGGTATATTAAATGCATATAAATGTATACCTTTTCAATACAACATAACGACAAGAGTTAAAGCAACTATAAAAATCTCTGCGTAGATTTTAATAGAAATATTGAGTGAAAGGACAAACATGATGCACCAATAAAAAAAATGGTATGCGAAAACCTATCCCGGCAGCAACATAGTGCGCAGTAATTATATTTCAACGCAGATAAGGTTTGAAATTTTAAAGTAATAAGAGGTATCATAAGATAACTTGATCTTTAGAGTGTTAAATGTGAATATTTCTGTAAAAGTTGGGACTAAAGTGAATAATGCTACATAATGACTTTACATTCAAACCCCACACTACAATTGAGGGGTGTCGTTGGAAAACCATAAACTATTAAATGTGTATTCGCGAAAATTGCAATCCTTGAGGCTTTATACACGTACAGTGGACTTCGCCCTAAATTAAAGTAATTACTCTTTAACAGAAACTGTTCGATGTAGTTAACTTGGCATGCCTTTAATGCCATTTGTGAGGGTAGTTGAGCTTAAAAGATAAGCAAAATCAAAAATTGTTAAGTAACATGTGTGAAAATTTTTAATTTTGTACATATGCCATAGGTAATAATTCGTGTATAGAAATTCCACAGTAACAGCAAATTTCCACGAGCGCCGTATCAACGTTGAAATGTGCGTCACACATGCACCGTGCACCATCGACAGACTTCTAGTGTAATTGTATCGCATATTACCTTGAACTATTGCAATTGAGAAAATCAGATGAAACTTGCTCGAAAGAAAACCGTGATAATCATCGAACAGTTTTAGTCTCAAACATGGAACAATATAAAGCTATAAGAAAGTCTCTTGATAGTTTATAAGCAAACACAACACTAAACAGTTTATTTCGTTTTATATCAGATACATTTCACATACGCTCTAGGCCATGTATTGACATAATGCAATGTGGTATAAATTAAAACGATTCGATAACATATTGGAATGGTTTGCGCTGGTAAGAGAGCACTTAAAATTTATTTTTATTCCAGCATCAATAGTTCATTTATACAGTTTAGCTACTTTGATATTATCTGCATTATCATGACAAATAGATGTCTCAGAGGGCTTGCATGAGTTATTATTCTAAACTCTGTAAAACATGTGTTGTGATGTTGCTAATATATATGACGCTTAAACAAATATAACCAATGGAAAAAGTCAACTTTGTGATTCCAATTAACGTGACCCCATACATTTAGTTCAGGGTTGCAATTCTAATTTTAAATATTTGTAAAACCCATTTAATCACAAGGTTCTAATAACGCTGACTGGTCTAATCCACCAAGATCGGTGCCCTCGAACTATAATGGTTAATACATTATTAGATTTTGTAAGGATTTAATAATTGTAACTTTTGTTAGTACCTATAGATTAGTGGAATGATCAAGAATCTAGCCCATTCATTAGTAAGTATATATTTCAGAATATTTAAGTTAAACTATTGCATAGAGGTCGCCGTGGCGTAGTGGATATGGTGTCCGCCTAGCGATCGGGAGGTCACGGGTTCGATCCCCACTGTAGGAGCGTCCTTTAGATCTCCCACATAGACACAAAGGAAACGGACTCAAGAGCGATTCATATAAGCCTAAGGCTTGTTATGCAATCGAGCTTAAATAAATAGGTTTAAAAAAAACTATTGCATATATAAGTAAAAAGCTGTGTGTACACATCAATTGGTTGAGTACCGGAAAAGTTCTTGAAACAGACAAACTGCTATATTATTAAATAAGAAAAAAAACTTACCATGGTTACTGTAATGTTGTCTCGCCAATTTAAGAGTTGATGTAAACATTAATGTCGGCCTTGTTCGCATATCTTAACATCTTTACTCCCAATTCAATAAAAATAGTACCATCTTCTCAACATCATATTTACTGGTACATAAATACAAAACAAATCGAATCATTTGTTTTACTGTGTTGACATTTGCTGTTAAATATCTATTTCTGATCTTTTTAAAAGAATGTATTAATCTTCTGGTACAATACAAAAAGCATAACAATTAATCCTGTAATGAAATGTTTTTTGTACTGAATCTTCATTCCGTTTCGGTCGCCAGCACTTCGCATATAAAGGATTATAAATATGCGGGTCGTTTGAGGAAATCTTTTACGAGATACTGCATTCGGACATCACTGGGTGAAGCAGGATGACACATTAAACAAGTTACTCAAGAGGCAATAATGGAAATTGTAACTGCTCTTTCCAGAGACAACGTTAGGATAATCACTGAATTATGAAAATAAATTGAAGAGTTTCATGTTTTTAAATTTCATATTCTTATCATCTCTTTGTGACATACGGTGACATTAATGTTTACGAATGAAAAGTACGCATGTGTTAAATGAATTGGATAATAGTAAGTACGGTTGTTGCTGTGTTTTTTTCAAACGACATCGGGGCAAATCTTACGTTACGCCATCAGAAGTGTTTGTTAACTATGAATGTGAATTCCAAAAGGTGGGAATGTCTGCGACGGTTCATTTATAAGGCAAACAGAGTAAAAGCTATACAATCTCAATACAGTTTAATAAAGTTTAATAAGGGTAAAGCACACACCCTCCCCTTTTCCGTTTTGTTATTTATAAAGTAGCATTCACCTGTATTGTGGTGCATTTTGAACTTTAATTTGAGATATATTTTGGTGTTAATTGCCCTTAACAAAACAATAATTTATAAGGTGTGCAGTTTATTTATAACATGGAAAGTTAGAATTCTATCGAATCTTACGTGAGTGCTATGCCTATGGTTTATCCGAAAGACACGAACGGTAAAATGCGCGATGCACGATAATAATATATATTGTAGTTAGTAACACATCGAAAATAAAAATAGTCTTATGAGATATTATAAAATGTGCAAAATATGTGTGTTAGAAACCAACGTAGCGTTGTGTTATCTTTTAACATACTGATCATTTTATTATTATTTTAAAGGGGCCTTTTCACAGATTTTGGCATGTTTTAAAGTTTGTCATTAAAAGCTTTATATTGATAAATGTAAACATTGGATTTAAAAAGCTCCAGTAAAAAATAAAAAATAAAATTAAAAAGAACAAAAAAAGTAAACCTCAGCAGGGCTCTAACTACTGACCCCTGGAGTCCTGGAGTAAGTCTACGTCCTAGACCACTCGGCCATCCTTCCAGATACAATGGCAAATGTATTTATACTCTATATAAGTAACCCTCGTAGTTTCAAAAAATATAGCGACAACAACAGAACTCTCAAAATTATAAATTCGTTTTGCATTGCAACGCTTTATAATTTTCAAGTTTTTAAATCGTCAAAAGATGCATATAATGGCTATTTGAGCATGGTAAATGTTCAGTATTACTGTTTCCTCACAAATATCATAACTCAAACGAAAATTTGCGAATCTTAAACAACTTTTTTCAATTTTGTCAATTCACCCAAACGTGAAAAGGCCCCTTTAAAACAATTTTTGCAGACATTGACTATTATAACGTGATTAGCAAAACAATACTAAATTCCTTTTAAGAATATACAATCGCGCATTTAGCGCAACGGAATTCAATTGTAAAACTAGCATGCATCGCGCAATTATAGACACATACAAGCCGAATGATTTACGTTCACGCCCTTCCGCGCTTTTGTGTTCTATTGATACTCACAAAGACGAATTTGTATAGAAACTTAAGGAAGTTAGTGTGCACATTTTGACTCAACATTCCGGGCATAGTTTCAACTCCAGGTCGAGATATGTCGAAGGAAGGTTACCCAAGCAATAAGCAAAAATTACACCCGAAACTTAATATGCACATTAAACATTAGCACGTCCATAATCACATATAGACGTGTATTTACATGTTATAAAAAATTAAATTAATAAAGGTAAACCGGTTCTGAACTTTTTATAAAAAAAATTGAAACAAAATATAAATGTACATTTGTTCTGTTATATACGTTTGCATAGGCAATGATCATGATATAAAATAATAAACTTCGTTACTGATTCAATTACATTATAAAACGTCAATTTATGTTCATCGGTTTATTATTGATTTTGTGTCTGCGTAGATTTTAATAGAAATATTGAGTGAAAGGACAAACATGATGCACCAATAAAAAAAATGGTATGCGAAAACCTATCCCGGCAGCAACATAGTGCGCAGTAATTATATTTCAACGCAGATAAGGTTTGAAATTTTAAAGTAATAAGAGGTATCATACGATAACTTGATCTTTAGAGTGTTAAATGTGAATATTTCTGTAAAAGTTGGGACTAAAGTGAATAATGCTACATAATGACTTTACATTCAAACCCCACACTACAATTGAGGGGTGTCGTTGGAAAACCCTAAACTATTAAATGTGTATTCGCGAAAATTGCAATCCTTGAGGCTTTATACACGTACAGTGGACTTCGCCCTAAATTAAAGTAATTACTCTTTAACAGAAACTGTTCGATGTAGTTAACTTGGCATGCCTTTAATGCCATTTGTGAGGGTAGTTGAGCTTAAAAGATAAGCAAAATCAAAAATTGTTAAGTAACATGTGTGAAAATTTTTAATTTTGTACATATGCCATAGGTAATAATTCGTGTATAGAAATTCCACAGTAACAGCAAATTTCCACGAGCGCCGTATCAACGTTGAAATCTATAACATATGACTTGAAGGTGATTTATCAGTGATACAAATAGAAAGGTATACAGTTAAACGCATAAACCACTAGATTATAAATTGTAATTCATTAAACGCTATATCAAAACTGCCGACTAATTTTGCTACCATAGTTTAACGAGTCGATATTTGTGCGCATCATGTTTAATTAACCCATTTATGCCTAGTGAACTTTCCCATCCTTCTAACTTGGATCAATTTATTTCCAAAATTAGGGATGTCTAGTTTATTTATTTATATATTTAGGAAATTTCTTACAGAAATTCCTTTAAGCAAACAGCGAAGACCCTGATAAGACGCCACATTATGCGGCGTCTCATCTGGGTCTACGCTGTATGCCAAGGCATTTTTTCTAGACGCTAGGCATACATGTTTAAAAAAAACACGTATGTGTATGCATCTTTAATAGCGACAAAAATGTTCTAGCGCTACAACGAACTACTCAAATATTTTTGTGGATTTTATCAACCATTTTTTTTTAATTATTGTATATAAAATTCAAATGTCATCTACAATCAACAGGTACACAGAAGTGGATATAATATCTTGTTCTCAATACTTAAATTCGTTTCCAGGAATAAGCTTTGTAGTTCGCACGAGTACCAAGTCGTTCGCACGACGTAATAACTCGCTCCCACGACTTGCTATCCTCACGTTAGTAATCACGTTCTCGACTTATTAAATCGTGGCAACGAGTTTCAAAGTTGTGGGAACTGCAAAAATGAAAACAGGCTCATTTCACATTTGCGCAACCGTAATTTGATTATAGGCAATTTTAATTTTCTGGAGTATATATATATTAAAGAGCTGCTGAAAGTGTATGTTTAGATATTTAGCCGGATTTGGAGACGAAACATTTCGGCTTATAAATAAGCGAAAACCGGTCATGCGGGCGAGCGTTCTGGCGGATCAAAGCCATATTTTTAAGTTGTGTATATCTATCACAATTTCCAAAGCTAATGTTTACGAACATTGATACAAATGTTTCTGAAGATTCAGCTACAAATATGTGCAGAACGTTACACTTCTCTGCATAATATGGCCGCAATAGTTTAACATAGAAAACCATCTAAAGACCTTTCATTCTAACCATATGTATGTAAGTAATTTCACACTAACTTGCATGTGGCCCTTTGCAAAAATTATTCAAACGGTTCCGCTCCATTTCAAAAAACGACCGCTTGAGCTAAAACAGAATAGGCGTGAATGTTTGTATATTCGAATTTATGCTCTCTAGGTTCTTGGCCAATCTTCATGACACTGTTACAAATATTCTTCGAATGATCCCCCTTGCAAATATTTGCACATGGTTGCTTTTCACTGTGCAAGATTTCTGTCATAGATAAAAGCCATTTCTTCTGTTCGAACAATTTCACTAAAATATGCAGTATGTGGTTCTGTGCCGAAATCCGCTACATTGCATACAATGCCAGTTTTAGCTGGAAGTGAAATGACAAACATTCAGACAAAACTACAGCACAATACATTGTATATTCGTCTTGTACACTTCATTAGTGATAACGTCTGAACCGGGTTCTTAATGTAAACTTCTTTAAAGTCAACGGTGAATGTCACATTTACCATGGACTATGCAATAAACTTTTTATGTTATTTTAGTTAATGACAGATATCCAACGTGGACATGTAATATCGTTGGCAACAAGCAAAAACAAGTTTAATACAGTTTCCGCAATGTGCTATTGAATCTTCATCTGACTGTTTTCATGTGTCTTACAAATATGTTAATACGTAGTGAAATATGAGATATATTACCAAACCAGTTATACCCATGTTTAACATAATAGCTGAATATTTCGTGAACTTGGTGACATCTCTTCATCAAACAATAGCAATTGTTATTGAAAATTACGAAATGCCCACTGGTCGTAAGCGTGAAACAATTAAGATGCACCTAGATGACCTTACGCTAAAGGAAAATGAGCATAGCATAATCTTTTGTATTATGTAATGCTTCCTTCCGCTTTCTGTCTCGCGGTTGGGCGTAGTTCAATTAATTGTTTTCGATGCGATGAAGTATGTTTATTACATTATACTTTGAATGTCATGTTCCAAATACTGTATTGTATCCATTTGTCAATTGTTTGCTTAACCTAAACAAACAAAAGCCGACGTTAACAAGAATGTATTATTCCTCTACATTGACTTCGTTTTTCTATCGAATTTCCAGATACGTTTGATTTATTATTCCAATTCGATGACATCCGTTTTAAATCATGTTAAATTTAACTGTTGTTTTATATGCACAGTCCTGTACAAGCTTGACCGATTGACGTAAATGAAAGACTAGGCGGAGGTAACACGCATTTTTATTCTGATCATGTTTATTGAGTGTCTTTTTCCTCTATTGGACAAGTTTTTCCGCCAATGAAGCAGGATATTTGTGGTCATGTTTCGACAGAGAAAATAGCTCCATCTCCAGTTAGAACATTAAATTAATTAACATTTCAATATAGCGTGTATATATATGCATGCTATTTGTTCATATAGATTAAAGTCAGTTATTTCTACTAGTAAATGAACCAAAGAGCTTCTTGTTAGGGCAGTGTTTATACAGAGTTGATGGAATATTAAATGCATATAAATGTATACCTTTTGAATACAACATAACGACAAGAGTTAAAACAACTATAAAAAAGAACGTTATACAAATAAGTTTGAAACATTAGTTACTTGTTTGGCAAACAAACGTAGCATGCCCGTGTCACGTTCATTCTCGTTGTTTGCAACAACCAACATTTTCTTATACCGACAATTTTCCTGTTTGTGTAAAGTTACAAACAACTACTGAAACGTATGTATTTTTGGTATCGAAAAGTTCATGTTCATGATAAAATTATTAATTTGATAAACAAACTAGTATTTGCCTTCGTATACAAAGTACTCTTTTGTGAACAAAAATCAGATATTTCAATATATATAGATATAAACAATTACGATACGTAGTTGGACCTTATTGTGGTCAGAACTTAGTTATTTCACCAGTAACTTTTATAAATGCTAACTTGCTGCAATCAATCTTAGCTCATACAGTCCAACATACTCCAGTACAAATCACCGGAAGTGGTACGCTGACAGGAAAAGTAATGTGGGAAATTTAACCTTTACCTAATCCGCTTTTAATAGCTATGAATGGCTTCCGCTAAATTAACGAAAACAGCGTCTTTAATCACAAGCAAAGATCGAACGTTTCGGAACGTAAATTAACGCTCCGTGCATTGATCAGCTTGTATATATCATATGAACTCATTTCATAATATTCTTGATTGTATTCAATCAGGACCATTTTTGGGTAGTATATAATAGATATTTGCATGAATGAGATATTGACTAAAGCTAAAGTTTATAGAAATGCATATACCTTTATAGTTTTTCTATGTTCTTGAAGGCCAAAATGCAGTTGTAAAGATTATGTCATTCTTTAAGCAATACTTGAACAGCATTAAAAGTTTTGTTCACTGAAAAATGCATCAGCAATCTTTAAGCAACAAAGTTATGCTTGGCAACCTGCAATTCAAATAAGGCAGTAACAATTTGGCAAGACATGATAATGTGTAGCAACAAAGTACAATAATGTTTATAATTAATATCAAATTAGATAAGGTGTTACTAACACAATTTCATAGGCTGACACAAATTTAGTACACATTATTTAGTTCTCGCTTACCATAAAAGAAAATGATAACCGATATATATATATCATGGCTGAGAAAGATCTGGAATCAAATCAACAGGTCATCGATACACAACAACCTAAAACGTTCAATTTGTGAAAATCCCCTTGCGATTGGAAAACGCACATTATTAGTAAACTGGGAATGTTAACCTTTCCTCTCGTAATAGCCTTCAATAGCGGCCGCAAAGTTTTAATGGGAAAACTGTCTTACTACCCCTGAGCGTTTTTTAATCACATGCAGAATCTCGGCGTCAAATTAACAAGTTTTTAACATCGGTAGATAACTCTACATTAATAACGTTTCGTTTATTGGCAAAAACGGCAAAAGCATTGCCTTGGGCCATTTACAAAAAATATAAAGATTATGGCCAAGACACACAGAAAAATATCAAATATATACACACAGTCATACATACATAAATACATAAACCCACATATTATATGACTATTTTAAACATCAAAATATATACATCAAATAGGTATATTCAGAGTTCACACAGCAAGCAATGCATCACGTAAAATCGAAGCATTATAACAATATTTAGCAACGCAATAATGTCTTCAGATATATATTTTAGAACAATTTTGTCCATTAGAACTTACTTTTAGATATATGTAGAGAGGGACGTGTACGCAGATATTTGTTCATTTGAAATAAGTCTTTATTCTACTTGCTTTATTTTTTTATACCAAAATAGGTAAAAGTGAATATTGTCCGAGATGGCATCCGGTGGGATATCAATGAAGTTGACGAGTGTCCTATTGGAAATTCAATATTTAATCTTGATAAAACACACCTTATTTGAACTTCATTTAGTGCTACGTTTAATCTGCACTGGACGATTTTCATTAAAAGTTTGTCACATGCGCAATAATCGAACTTTGACTTGTATGAGCTTTATCTTTGTGACTTGGTCAAAACATGCGCTCATTATAAAAACACTTTTATCTTAATCATACAAATCTTTGTAGGCATGCATAAAACCTTTTTTTTTATCACAAATCGATCTTTCAAAATGGATCAAACAATGTGTGGAAGATTTTCCTTTTCGAAAATGAGTTACTTCCTTAACCGTCAATAGCAATGACATGTTATGATGAACTAGACATAATATTTACTTATACATTATTAATATACAGAAACGTTCTATTCAATGAACGAAAAATCGGATAACAAAGTACAATTAATATTGAGAATGTTCTTGACAACAAAATCATAGCATAATGAAAAAATACTGTAATGCGTTGCATATACTTTATTTACTACTTAATACTTCTACTTAATATAACATTATAATTTGGTCTGCGCAAAATTGTTGCGTACTAAAGTACATTTACCTTCATCTTTTACGAAGCTTGTTTTGCCCATAAAATGCACTAACCCCTGTCAACACGGTAAGCGTGTATATTATGTCATAAAACTCTAAAATCAGCCATGCTGAGATAAGTGCGAAGTTGTTATGGTGTCATACTTAGTTGAAGAGTTGCAACTATATGGAGGATAAGGTGAAGTTTAGAGTTTAATAAAACAAATAAATTTGGGTATACAATCGAAGAACATATGTTGAAAAAAATATTCAATTTTGTAACTATGAATGCTGTCTGCGCATGTCTTAAATCAGCTTAAAATGATATCATTATTATTTTGTCAATTGAGTAACAGTCACAAACATGAACATTCGAAATATTCCCCTTGAATATTTGACATGGACGGATATACTTACTTGTAAACGTTCACGTGTAGCAATATTTAACTACCTTATTAGTGACCGCAAGATTGTGGTCGAATCGCATTTACAAAATTATGCTGACTTGATCAATATTCAATCTTCAATAGTATGCTATTTGACGGACAAAGACGTGCCAGGATTCGTTTGTTCATCTAAACAATTCCGAAAGTCACACATTTTATGGATTTTGTTTTTGGTAAATTTATCTTGCGCAATAAAAGATTTTTTATCTTAAAGCTATATAAATGTGTTTTGCCTTCTGCTTTTTTAGTGTTTAAAATGTGAAATAAATGGTTATCATTCGAATTGAGTTAATAATCCCTCGTTGAGGTGTGGGTGTGTGCTGGCTAACATACTGATTGAGTTTAAAAAAATCTATCGTTGTGGTCTGTGTGTTGGCTGGCTTACATTATAATTGAATGAAGAATCCCTTGTTTAGATGTGGATGTTGGCTGGCTAGCATACTAATTGAGTTAAGAATCCCTCGTTGAGGTATGGATGTTGACTAATCAAAATATGTCACAATATTTTCCCGACTGATAGTGAGTGGTAGGGTTAACCTGCTCATTCTCTCTGTTTATTCGTGATTTATGTTTTTAAAACTTGTCAATTATTCTTTCACTACAGCGACATAACAGCCTATGTAATTGCATATTGTATTTGAACTTGGGGTGCTTGTTTCCCTAAGTTTATTTGATTTGCATTTATTATACACATATTGTTTTAACGAATTGGTATTCGCATGTTCATCAAGTTAGAATGTCGTTTTTGTGTTTGTTGTGTTTGTATGTGGCACTTCTGTAAATTTTGATGTACATGAGTATTCCTGATTTGTTGAATTATAAATGACAGATCAATACAAATAATGTTAAAAATGCCAAATTGCATGGTAAACATCACTAGCCCAGTCATCTCTCAACAGACACTTCTAGTATACACATTTATTCAATTGCCTGTCTCAAACATGGAACAATATAAAGCTATAAGAAAGTCTCTTGATAGTTTATAAGCAAACACAACACTAAACAGTTTATTTCGTTTTATATCAGATACATTTCACATACGCTCTAGGCCATGTATTGACAAAATGCAATGTGGTATAAATTAAAACGATTCGATAACATATTGGAATGGTTTGCGCTGGTAAGAGAGCACTTAAAATTTATTTTTATTCCAGCATCAATAGTTCATTTATACAGTTTAGCTACTTTGATATTATATGCATTATCATGACAAATAGATATCTCAGAGGGCTTGCATGAGTTATTATTCTAAACTCTGTAAAACATGTGTTGTGATTTTGCTAATATATATGACGCTTAAACAAATATAACCAATGGAAAAAGTCAACTTTGTGATTCCGATTAACGTGATACCATACATTTAGTTCAGGGTTGCAATTCTAATTTTAAATATTTGTAAAACCCATTTAATCACAAGATTCTAATAACGCTGACTGGTCTAATCCACCAAGATCGGTGCCCTCGAACTATCATGGTTAATACATTATTAGATTTTGTAAGGATTTAATAATTGTAACTTTTGTTAGTACCTATAGATTAGTGGAATGATCAAGAATCTAGCCCATTCTTTAGTAAGTATATATTTCAGAATATTTAAGTTAAACTATTGCATAGAGGTCGCCGTGGCGTAGTGGATATGGTGTCCGCCTAGCGATCGGGAGGTCACGGGTTCGATCCCCACTGTAGGAGCGTCCTTTAGATCTCCCACATAGACACAAAGGAAACGGACTCAAGAGCGATTCATATAAGCCTAAGGCTTGTTATGCAATCGAGCTTAAATAAATAGGTTTTAAAAAAACTATTGCATATATAAGTAAAAAGCTGTGTGTACACATCAATTGGTTGAGTACCGGAAAAGTTCTTGAAACAGACAAACTGCTATATTATTAAATAAGAAAAAAAAACTTACCATGGGTACTGTAATGTTGTCTCGCCAATTTAAGAGTTGATGTAAACATTAATGTCGGTCTTGTTCGCATATCTTAACATCTTTACTCCCAATTCAATAAAAATATTACCATCTTCTCAACATCATATTTACTGGTACATAAATACAAAACAAATCGAATCATTTGTTTTACTGTGTTGACATTTGCTGTTAAATATGTATTTCTGATCTTTTTTAAAAGAATGTATTAATCTTCTGGTACAATGCAAAAAGCATAACAATTAATCCTGTAATGAATTGTTTTTTGTACTGAATCTTCATTCCGTTTCGGTCGCCAGCACTTCGCATATAAAGGATTATAAATATGCGGGTCGTTTGAGGAAATCTTTTACGAGATACTGCATTCGGACATCACTGGGTGAAGCAGGATGACACATTAAACAAGTTACTCAAGAGGCAATAATGGAAATTGTAACTGCTCTTTCCAGAGACAACGTTAGGATAATCACTGAATTATGAAAATAAATTGAAGAGTTTCATGTTTTTAAATTTCATATTCTTATCATCTCTTTGTGACATACGGTGACATTAATGTTTACGAATGAAAAGTACGCATGCGTTAAATGAATTGGATAATAGTAAGTACGGTTGTTGCTGTGTTTTTTTCAAACGACATCGGGGCAAATCTTACGTTACGCCATCAGAAGTGTTTGTTAACTATGAATGTGAATTCCAAAAGGTGGGAATGTCTGCGACGGTTCATTTATAAGGCAAACAGAGTAAAAGCTATACAATCTCAATACAGTTTAATAAAGTTTAATAAGGGTAAAGCACACACCCTCCCCTTTTCCGTTTTGTTATTTACAAAGTAGTATTCACCTGTATTGTGGTGCATTTTGAACTTTAATTTGAGATATATTTTGGTGTTAATTGCCCTTAACAAAACAATAATTTATAAGGTGTGCAGTTTATTTATAACATGGAAAGTTAGAATTATATCGAATCTTACGTGAGTGCTATGCATATGGTTTATCCGAAAGACACGAACGGTAAAATGCGCGTTGCACGATAATAATATATATTGTAGTTAGTAACACATCGAAAATAAAAATAGTCTTATGAGATATTATAAAATGTGCAAAATATGTGTGTTAGAAACCAACGTAGCGTTGTGTTATCTTTTAACATACTGATCATTTTATTATTATTTTAAAGGGGCCTTTTCACAGATTTTGGCATGTTTTAAAGTTTGTCATTAAAAGCTTTATATTGATAAATGTAAACATTGGATTTAAAAAGCTCCAGTAAAAAATGAAATTAAAAAGAACAAAAAAAGTAAACCTCAGCAGGGCTCTAACTACTGACCCCTGGAGTCCTGGAGTAAGTCTACGTCCTAGACCACTCGGCCATCCTTCCAGATACAATGGCAAATGTATTTTATACTCTATATAAGTAACCCTCGTAGTTTCACAAAATATAGCGACAACAACAGAACTCTCAAAATTATAAATTCGTTTTGCATTGCAACGCTTTATAATTTTCAAGTTTTTAAATCGTCAAAAGATGCATATAATGGCTATTTTAGAGCATGGTAAATGTTCAGTATTACTGTTTCCTCACAAATATCATAACTCAAACGAAAATTTGCGAATCTTAAACAACTTTTTTCAATTTTGTCAATTCACCCAAACGTGAAAAGGCCCCTTTAAAACAATTTTTGCAGACATTGACTATTATAACGTGATTAGCAAAACAATACTAAATTCCTTTTAAGAATATACAATCGCGCATTTAGCGCAACGGAATTCAATTGTAAAACTAGCATGCATCGCGCAATTATAGACACATACAAGCCGAATGATTTACGTTCACGCCCTTCCGCGCTTTTGTGTTCTATTGATACTCACAAAGACGAATTTGTATAGAAACTTAAGGAAGTTAGTGTGCACATTTTGACTCAACATTCCGGGCATAGTTTTAACTCCAGGTCGAGATATGTCGAAGGAAGGTTACCCAAGCAATAAGCAAAAATTACACCCGAAACTTAATATGCACATTAAACATTAGCACGTCCATAATCACATATAGACGTGTATTTACATGTTATAACAAATTAAATTAATAAAGGTAAACCGGTTCTGAACTTTTTATAAAAAAAATTGAAACAAAATATAAATGTACATTTGTTCTGTTATATACGTTTGCATAGGCAATGATCATGATATAAAATAATAAACTTCGTTACTGATTCAATTACATTATAAAACGTCAATTTATGTTTATCGGTTTATTATTGATTTTGTCTCTGCGTAGATTTTAATAGAAATATTGAGTGAAAGGACAAACATGATGCACCAATAAAAAAAATGGTATGCGAAAACCTATCCCGGCAGCAACATAGTGCGCAGTAATTATATTTCAACGCAGATAAGGTTTGAAATTTTAAAGTAATAAGAGGTATCATACGATAACTTGATCTTTAGAGTGTTAAATGTGAATATTTCTGTAAAAGTTGGGACTAAAGTGAATAATGCTACATAATGACTTTACATTCAAACCCCACACTACAATTGAGGGGTGTCGTTGGAAAACCCTAAACTATTAAATGTGTATTCGCGAAAATTGCAATCCTTGAGGCTTTATACACGTACAGTGGACTTCGCCCTAAATTAAAGTAATTATTCTTTAACAGAAACTGTTCGATGTAGTTAACTTGGCATGCCTTTAATGCCATTTGTGAGGGTAGTTGAGCTTAAAAGATAAGCAAAATCAAAAATTGTTAAGTAACATGTGTGAAAATTTTTAATTGTGTACATATGCCATAAGTAATAATTCGTGTATAGAAATTCCACAGTAACAGCAAATTTCCACGAGCGCCGTATCAACGTTGAAATCTATAACATATGACTTGAAGGTGATTTATCAGTGATACAAATAGAAAGGTATACAGTTAAACGCATAAACCACTAGATTATAAATTGTAATTCATTAAACGCTATATCAAAACTGCCGACTAATTTTGCTACCATAGTTTAACGAGTCGATATGTGTGCGCATCATGCTCGTGTTTAATTAACCCATTTATGCCTAGTGAACTTTCCCATCCTTCTAACTTGGATCAATTTATTTCCAAAATTAGGGATGTCTAGTTTATTTATTTATATATTTAGGAAATTTCTTACAGAAATTCCTTTAAGCAAACAGCGAAGACCCTGATAAGACGCCACATTATGCGGCGTCTTATCTGGGTCTACGCTGTATGCCAAGGCATTTTTTCTAGACGCTAGGCATACATGTTTAAAAAAAACACGTATGTGTATGCATCTTTAATAGCGACAAAAATGTTCTCGCGCTACAACGAACTACTCAAATATTTTTGTGGATTTTTTCAACCATTTTTTTTAATTATTGTATATAAAACTCAAATGTCATCTACAATCAACAGCTACACAGAAGTGGATATAATATCTTGTTCTCAATACTAAAATTCGTTTCCAGGAATTAGCTTTGTAGTTTGCACGAGTACCAAGTCGTTCGCACGACGTAATAACTCGCTCCCACGACTTGCTATCCTCACGTTAGTAATCACGTTCTCGACTTATTAAATCGTGGCAACGAGTTTCAAAGTTGTGGGAACTGCAAAAATGAAAACAGGCTCATTTCACATTTGCGCAACCGTAATTTGATTATAGGCAATTTTAATTTTCTGGAGTATATATATTAAAGAGCTGCTGAAAGTGTATGTTTAGATATTTAGCCGGATTTGGAGACTGAACATTTCGGCTTATAAATTAGCGAAAACCGGTCATGCGGGCGAGCGTTCTGGCGGATCAAAGCCATATTTTTAAGTTGTGTATATCTATCACAATTTCCAAAGCTAATGTTTACGAACATTGATACAAATGTTTCTGAAGATTCAGCTACAAATATGTGCAGAACGTTACACTTCTCTGCATAATATGGCTGCAATAGTTTAACATAGAAAACCATCTAAAGACCTTTCATTCTAACCATATGTATGTAAGTAATTTCACACTAACTTGCATGTGGCCCTTTGCAAAAATTATTCAAACGGTTCCGCTCCATTTCAAAAAACGACCGCTTGAGCTAAAACAGAATAGGCGTGAATGTTTGTATATTCGAATTTATTCTCTCTAGGTTCTTGGCCAATCTTCATGACACTGTTACAAATATTCTTCGAATGATCCCCCTTGCAAATATTTGCACATGGTTGCTATTCACTGTGCAAGATTTCTGTCATAGATAAAAGCCATTTCTTCTGTTCGAACAATTTCACTAAAATATGCAGTATGTGGTTCTGTGCCGAAATCCGCTACATTGCATACAATGCCAGTTTTAGCTGGAAGTGAAATGACAAACATTCAGACAAAACTACAGCACAATACATTGTATATTCGTCTTGTACACTTCATTAGTGATAACGTCTGAACCGGGTTCTTAATGTAAACTTCTTTAAAGTCAACGGTGAATGTCACATTTACCATGGACTATGCAATAAACTTTTTATGTTATTTTAGTTAATGACAGATATCCAACGTGGACATGAAATATCGTTGGCAACAAGCAAAAACAAGTTTAATACAGTTTCCGCAATGTGCTATTGAATCTACATCTGACTGTTATCATGTGTCTTACAAATATGTTAATACGTAGTGAAATATGAGATATATTACCAAACCAGTTATACCCATGTTTAACATAATAGCTGAATATTTCGTGAACTTGGTGACATCTCTTCATCAAACAATAGCAATTGTTATTGAAAATTACGAAATGCCCACTGGTCGTAAGCGTGAAACAATTAAGATGCACCTAGATGACCTTACGCTAAAGGAAAATGAGCATAGCATAATCTTTTGTATTATGTAATGCTTCCTTCCGCTTTCTGTCTCGCGGTTGGGCGTAGTTCAATTAATTGTTTTCGATGCGATGAAGTATGTTTATTACATTATACTTTGATTGTCATGTTCCAAATACTGTATTGTATCCATTTGTCAATTGTTTGCTTAACCTAAACAAACAAAAGCCGACGTTAACAAGAATGTATTATTCCTCTACATTGACTTCGTTTTTCTATCGAATTTCCAGATACGTTTGATTTATTATTCCAATTCGATGACATCCGTTTTAAATCATGTTAAATTTAACTGTTGTTTTATATGCACAGTCCTGTACAAGCTTGACCGATTGACGTAAATGAAAGACTAGACGGAGGTAACACGCATTTCTATTCTGATCATGTTTATTGAGTGTCTTTTTCCTCTATTGGACAAGTTTTTCCGCCAATGAAGCAGGATATTTGTGGTCATGTTTCGACAGAGAAAATAGCTCCATCTCCAGTTAGAACATTAAATTAATTAACATTTCAATATAGCGTGTATATATATGCATGCTATTTGTTCATATAGATTAAAGTCAGTTCTTTCTACTAGTAAATGAACCAAAGAGCTTCTTGTTAGGGCAGTGTTTATACAGAGTTGATGGAATATTAAATGCATATAAATGTATACCTTTTTAATACAACATAACGACAAGATTTAAAACAACTATAAAAAAGAACGTTATACAAATAAGTTTGAAACATTAGTTACTTGTTTGGCAAACAAACGTAGCATGCCCGTGTCACGTTCATTCTCGTTGTTTGCACAACCAACATTTTCTTATACCGACAATTTTCCTGTTTGTGTAAAATTACAAACAACTACTGAAACGTATGTATTTTTGGTATCGAAAAGTTCATGTTCATGATAAAATTATTAATTTGATAAACAAACTAGTATTTGCCTTCGTATACAAAGTACTCTTTTGTGAACAAAAATCAGATATTTCAATATATATAGATATAAACAATTACGATACGTAGTTGGACCTTATTGTGGTCAGAACTTAGTTATTTCACCAGTAACGTTTATAAATGCTAACTTGCTGCAATCAATCTTAGCTCATACAGTCCAACATACTCCAGTACAAATCACCGGAAGTGGTACGCTGACAGGAATAGTAATGTGGGAAATTTAACCTTTACCTAATCCGCTTTTAATAGCTATGACTGGCTTCCGCTAAATTAACGAAAACAGCGTCTTTAATCACAAGCAAAGATCGAACGTTTCGGAACGTAAATTAACGCTCGGTGCATTGACCAGCTTGTATATATCATATGAACTTATTTCATTAATTCTTGATTGTATTCAATCAGGACCATTATTGGGAAGCATATAATCGATATTTGCATGAATGAGATATTGACTAAAGCTATAGTTTATAGAAATGCATATACCTTTATAGTTTTTCTATGTTCTTGAAGGCCAAAATGCAGTTGTAAAGATTATGTCATTCTTTAAGCAATACTTGAACAGCATTAAAAGTTTTGTTCACTGCAAAATGCATCAGCAATCTTTAAGCAACAAAGTTATGCTTGGCAACCTGCAATTCAAATAAGGCAGTAACAATTTGGCAAGACATGATAATGTGTAGCAACAAAGTACAATAATGTTTATAATTAATATCAAATTAGATAAGGTGTTACTAACACAATTTCATAGGCTGACACAAATTTGTACACATTATTTAGTGCTCGCTGACCATAAAAGAAAATGATAACCGATATATATATCATGGCTGAGAAAGATCTGGAATCAAATCAACAGGTCATCGATACACAACAACCTAAAACGTTCAATTTTTGAAAATCCCCTTGCGATTGGAAAACGCACATTATTAGTAAACTGGGAATGTTGACCTTTCCTCTCGTAATAGCCTTCAATAGCGGCCGCAAAGTTTTAATGAGAAAACTGTCTTACTACCCGTGAGCGTTTTTTAATCACATGCAGAATCTCGGCGTCAAATTAACAAGTATTTAACATCGGTAGATAACTTTACATTAATAACAATAATGTCTTCAGATATATATTTTAGAACAATTTTGTCCATTAGAACTTACTTTTAGATATATGTAGAGAGGGACGTGTACGCAGATATTTGTTCATTTGAAATAAGTCTTTATTCTACTTGCTTTATTTTTTTATACCAAAATAGGTAAAAGTGAATATTGTCCGAGATGGCATCCGGTGGGATATCAATGAAGTTGACGAGTGTTTTATTGGAAATTCAATATTTAATCTTGATAAAACACACCTTATTTGAACTTCATTTAGTGCTACGTTTAATCTGCACTGGACGATTTTCATTAAAAGTTTGTCACATGTGCAATAATCGAACTTTGACTTGTATGAGCTTTATCTTTGTGACTTGGTCAAAACATGCGCTCATTATAAAAACACTTTTATCTTAATCATACAAATCTTTGTAGGCATGCATAAAACCTTTTTTTTTTATCACAAATCAATCTTTCAAAATTGATCAAACAATGTGTGGAAGATTTTCCTTTTCGAAAATGAGTTACTTCCTTAACCGTCAATAGCAATGACATGTTATGATGAACTAGACATAATATTTACTTATACATTATTAATATACAGAAACGTTCTATTCAATGAACGAAAAATCGGATAACAAAGTACAATTAATATTGAGAATGTTCTTGACAACAAAATCATAGCATAATGAAAAAATACTGTAATGCGTTGCATATACTTTATTTACTACTTAATACTTCTACTTAATATAACATTATAATTTGGATTGCGCAAAATTGTTGCGTACTAAAGTACATTTACCTTCATCTTTTACGAAGCTTGTTTTGCCCATAAAATGCACTAACCCCTGTCAACACGGTAAGCGTGTATATTATGTCATAAAACTCTAAAATCAGCCATGCTGAGATAAGTGCGAAGTTGTTATGGTGTCATACTTAGTTGAAGAGTTGCAACTATATGGAGGATAAGGTGAAGTTTAGAGTTTAATAAAACAAATAAATTTGTGTATACAATCGAAGAACATATGTTGAAAAAAATATTCAATTTTGTAACTATGAATGCTGTCTGCGCATGTCTTAAATCAGCTTAAAATGATATCATTATTATTTTGTCAATTGAGTAACAGTCACAAACATGAACATTCGAAATATTCCCCTTGAATATTTGACATGGACGGATATACTTACTTGTAAACGTTCACGTGTAACAATATTTAACTACCTTATTAGTGACCGCAAGATTGTGGTCGAATCGCATTTACAAAATTATGCTGACTTGATCAATATTCAATCTTCAATAGTATGCTATTTGACGGACAAAGACGTGCCAGGATTCGTTTGTTAATCTAAACAATTCCGAAAGTCACACATTTTATGGATTTTGATTTTGGTAAATTTATCTTGCGCAATAAAAGATTTTTTATCTTAAAGCTACATAAATGTGTTTAGCCTTCGGCTTTTTCAGTGTTTAAACTGTGAAATAAATGGTTATCATTCGAATTGAGTTAATAATCCCTCGTTGAGGTGTGGGTGTGTGCTGGCTAACATACTGATTAAGTTTTAAAAAATCTATCGTTGTGGTCTGTGTGTTGGCTGGCTTACATTATAATTGAATGAAGAATCCCTTGTTTAGATGTGGATGTTGGCTGGCTAGCATACTAATTGAGTTAAGAATCCCTCGTTGAGGTATGGATGTTGACTAATCAAAATATGTCACAATATTTTCCCGACTGATAGTGAGTGGTAGGGTTAACCTGCTCATTCTCTCTGTTTATTCGTGATTTATGTTTTTAAAACTTGTCAATTATTCTTTCACTACAGCGACATAACAGCCTATGTAATTGCATATTGTATTTGAACTTGGGGTGCTTGTTTCCCTAAGTTTATTTGATTTGCATTTATTATACACATATTGTTTTATCGAATTGGTATTCGCATGTTCATCAAGTTAGAATGTCGTTTTTGTGTTTGTTGTGTTTGTATGTGGCACTTCTGTAAATTTTGATGTACATGAGTATTCCTGATTTGTTGAATTATAAATGACAGATCAATACAAATAATGTTAAAAATGCCAAATTGCATGGTAAACATCACTAGCCCAGTCATCTCTCAACAGACACTTCTAGTATACACATTTATTCAATTGCCTGTTTTTCTAACAATATGAACATTTCTCCCTGAGCACGAAAAAAAAAGTTCTCTTGCCAAAAGTAATTGTCGCCAAGTCTGGTTTCAGTATTGTCCAACATCTATAAGCGAACATTGTGAACTATTTACGCCATTTGAAGTGTCTTTAGACTTGGTTTGTTTGGATGTAACATCACAACTGTAAATATTTCTTCGATATAAAACCCGGCTTCTGTTTTAATAAACTGGTCCAACGAATTTGCTTTCCTCGCACTTGACATGGAATTTGTTAAAGGATAAACATTACATATTGTCTGAGGATGCTTTAGAACTAAAATAAGAAATGTGTTTGTCAGAAACACTATGTCCATTTCTGCGCCGCTTTGACCTTTTTCTTTTTTTCGACCTTTGACCTTGAAGGATGACCTTGACCTTGACATTCCACCACTAAAAATGTGCAGCTCCATGAGATACACATGTATGCCAAATATGAAGTTGCTATCTTCAATATTGCAAAAGTTATGGCAAATGTTAAAGTTTGACCAAACCAACAGACAGACCAAAGTACAGACCAACAGACAGGGCAAAAACAATATGTACCCCACTATAGTGGTGGGGGGACATAAAAAAAGTTATGCTTAAAAGCTAAACATTGACTTAAATGCCATCGTAAAAAACTAGACGATGAGTTCAATAAAGTATTTGCTATCCCTTAATGTAGAGTAATAACTGTGCTTCATATACTGAACTTTTGCCACAAATTAAATATGAACAAAGATGGCGAATATTATAATAGGTGATATGCATGATGCTGTAGACACTTTGATCCCGATAAAGGGAACGTCGGATAACTGAGACTCTGTATAAATTGGGCACTCTGATATCCGAGTTTTATCTTATTCTTTAAATGCGTTTATTTAAATTATAAAAATTCTTATTAATATGTTTGCTATTCAATCATGTAGAATAATTACTGTGCTTAAAGTACTGACATGTTGATAGAATTTAATCAAACATGATCGAATATAGCGAATGTTTCAACAGACGATATTCATGATGTTGTAGACACTTCCATTTTAAAAGCGTGTCCATGAACATGTGGCATCCGACTATTAAAACATTTGAATTTTCTCAAATACGTCAACAAACCACACAAACAACATGCTGTAACATTAATATACATATTGATCTTTAGGTTTGAAAAGTAAACTCGTTTGTGATTTATTGTCTTAGTACTTTAAATTTATTGAAATATGCACTTATCATTCAGTTCATGCTGATTTTCAATGGAAATGTATCGTTATTTTCCTATAAACCATTGTTCTTTTGCGATTTTCTTTATTCGCAATACGACATTTTATACCATTAATAGGCCAAACAATGTTCCGTGTCTGAAAACCCTATTAAAAGAAATTATAGCAAAACGGCTGAAGCAATAACCTCTCGCACGTGGCTTTTGTTGTTCTCTGTCATCGAAGTGCAATCCGTATCAAAGTATCGGTACGATAAGCGTGTTATCAGGAGATAAATTATTATAAACACCCGCTAGCCTTTTATCTATGACAAGTAAACGATTGTCTTTTCAAAAATACACCTCAAGTTAAATTTCAGCTATACAAGTAGGAGAGAGATGGTTATAATACAATTCGACTTTTTGTTTATAACAATGAACCAATGACAAATAGTGCGAAACAAAGGACAATTGTGGGAGTCTAATGTAATTTTAGTTGAAACTTCAGTTCAATAGCACTGGATAAGCTAATGACTTCCTATTGCGTGACTTCGTTAGTTGGTTGTTTAAACGAGTATGTAGTCCTTATGGACGAGTAAACAATTATGTTCAATGTGCACTACGAGATTAAATGATAATATTTTTAAATCTAAAAATAAAAGTCGTCTGACCAGGAAGGCGCCTCGACGGACCATAGTCGATTTTGTGTAGGGGACTCCTGCGTAATATTAAGATTAGTTTAATTTAATGTCTGTGCTTGCGTACGATTATCGGGAAAGCAATACTGTTTATTTGGCGAGTTTCTATTTATGTTGATGCAGAGTGAGGGATTTTGTTCAGGCGACGGTGTTATGAATAATAAATGGAATAGATTTTTTTCAAGATTTTGCTCAAGGCCTCCTTCATTATCATCTAATTGTGTCGTTTGTAGATACGGAGCATTTTAAACATTTAAATATTTTATAAAAAATCTCAAATGAATATTACAATATTAGCCTCGTTATACGATGTTATATGTTAATTTTATCCAGGATAAACTTTTTTTTTTCCTCAATTTAATCTTAAACAGTATTCTGATTTACATTCTGTAATACCTACATATATGAGATAGGCTTACGAATGTGATCAGCTCTTACCTTATTTAATTGTATGACCATGTTCATGATAGCATACACATATTGTGTGCAAGTAAATATACGACATCTAACTGTAGCTCTATTAAATAATGTTATCTTATCCTTCACGTGAAATAATATCATGATAACTTCAAACGTTGCAATAACGCGTTTTGATAAGGCCTTCGTGCGTCACACATGCACCGTGCACCATCGACAGACTTCAAGTGTAAATGTATCGCATATTACCTTGAACTATTGCAATTGAGAAAATCAGATGATATTTGCTCGAAAAAAAAAACGTGATAATCATCGAAAAGTTTTAGTCTCAAACATGGAACAATATAAAGCTATAAGAAAGTATCTGGATAGTTTATAAGCAAACACAACACTAAACAGTTTATTTCGTTTTCTATCAGATACATTTTCACATACGCTCTAGGCCATGTATTGACATAATGCAATGTGGTACACATTAAAACGATTCGATAACATATTGGAATGGTTTGCGCTGGTAAGAGAGCACTTAAAGTTTATTTTTATTCCAGCATCAATAGTTCATTTAAACAGTTTAGCTACTTTGATAGTATCTGCATTATCATGACAAATTGATTTCTCAGAGGGCTTGCATGAGTTATTATTCTAAACTCTGTAAAACATGTGTTGTGATTTTGCTAATATAAATGACGCTTAAACAAATATAACCAATGGAAAAAGTCCACTTTGCGATTCCAATTAGCGTGACCCCATAAATTGAGTTCAGGGTTGCAGTTCTAATTTTAACTATTTGTAAAACCAATCTAATCACAAGGTTCAAACAACGCTGACTGGTCTAATCCACCAAGATCGGTGCCCTCGAACAATCATGGTTAATACATTTTTAGATTTTGTAAGGATTTAATAATTGTAACTTTTGTTAGTTCCTATAGATTAGTGGAATGATCAAGAATCTAGCCCATTCATTAGAAAGTATATATTTCGGAATATTTAAGTTAAATTATTGCATGGAGGTCGCCGTGGCGTAGTGGATATGGTGTCCGCCTAGCGATCGGGAGGTCACGGGTTCGATCCCCACTGTAGGAGCGTTCTTTAGATCTCCCCCATAGACACCAAGGAAACGGACTCAATAGCGTTTCATATAAGCCTTAGGCTTGTTATGCAATCGAGCTTAAATAGCTAGGTTAAAAAAAAATGCATATATAAGTAAAAAGCTGTGTGTACACATCAATTGGTTGAGTACCGGAAAAGGTATTGAAACAGACAAACTGCTATATTATTAAATTTGAAAAAAAATACCATGGGTACTGTAATGTTGTCTCGCCAATTTAAGAGTTGATGTAAACATAAATGTCGGCCTTGTTCGCATATCTTTACATCTTTACTCCCAATTCAATTTAAAAAATACCATCTTCTCAACATCATATTTACTGGTACATAAATACAAAACAAATCGAATTATTTGTTTTACTGTGTTGACATTTGCTGTGTAATATCTATTTCTGATCTTTTTAAAAGTATGTATTAATGTTCTGGTAAAATACAAAAAGCATAACAATTAATCATGTAATGAATTGTTTTTTGTATTGAATCTTCATTCCGTTTCGGTCAAGAGACAATGTTAGGGTGATCACTGAATTATGAAAATAAATTGAAGAGTTTCATGTTTATAAATTTCATATTCTGAACATTTCTTTGTGACATACGGTGACATTAATGTTTACGAATGAAAAGTACGCATGCATTAAATGAATTGAATAATAGTAAGTGCGGTTGTTGCTGTGTTTTTTTCAAACGGCATCGGGGCAAATCTTCCGTTACGCCATCAGAAGTGTTTGCGACGGTTGATTTATAAGGCAAACAGAGTAAAAACTAAACAATCGCAATACAGTTTAATTAAGTTCAATAAGGGTAAAGAACACACCCTCCCCTTTTCCGTTTTGTAATTTACAAAGTAGTATTCACCTGTATAGTCGTGCTTTTTGAACTTTAATTTGAGACATATTTTGGTGTTAATTGCCCTTAACAAAACAAAAACAACGTTCCAACAAAGATGGTTCCAGAAGAGCATGTCCTCGATCCCCTTCCTAACCCAAGCCGTCGTGCGTATATTTAGTGATTCTCACATAATCGCAAATCCCCAAAAGAAGCCACTAAACACTCTCAGATAAATAATAATAAATAATAATAATAATTTTATTTGTGCACATAACATGTCAATACAATCAACTGTCGCAATTTTTTACAATTTATATATATCACAGATAGTTTACATCAGATCTTTTAAAACATATATATATGGTTCAAACTCTATCACATTTTATCACACATATTGGTCGATATTACATTATCTTTAATTATAGAAATATGCACTGTATGACCCGTAAAGCTTTGACGATTAATCGTACAAAATTTATTTCCAACGGGGTCCAAAATATTTGAACCAAATCTTGTGTGATACATGCTGTCGTTTAACGCGAAAGCTTTCATTATATATTAATATTTTTATTACGAGACGTAAGGAAGTGAAAGTTAAGCTGAATGTGGAAACCTCAGCGACATCATCAGCATATCCTTTTCAAGGAATTGACAAATATGCTTAACATGACAAACATTTGACAACACACCAAGCAAATTAAAAAATGACGAAAGCTGGGGTTACGACTCGACGTGGTCGATGCACAGTGGTGAATTGTTATGCAGTTTATGGGTATTCAAACATACACTTGGTATCTGATTCGATTAAGTGCTTTCTGTTCTACGTTCATTATACATCCTATCGTATTATAACCCATATATTTCACGGAATATCTGTCTGTAAAACCTGTTTTCACCATGCAGTTCTCATATTCTGCATATGAACAGAGTACTTAGCATTTGGAAGATTATTCATAAGTTTAATTGTGTATTTTCCATTTTAACTTCATAATGCTTTTTTCATAGATTTATGTCAATATAAAATAACATAGTTAAATAATAAAAATGTATCAATTTACTTTTATGTATGCCGGGGCATCGTGGCCGTAAACAACAAGAGTTCAACTTTCCCTTCGGAGCAGTGGGTTAAAGGGTTTATTTCATATATGACTTGGTGCCTGCCAAGCATAGATTAAAATATATAAGAGTCTCTCTGTAAACCTCCGACAAATTAAAAGAAATTGGCTGTGTAGATATAAATCAGTTATGGTGTAAACATGCAGACCTGGATGATTCATAATCGTATCTCTTTGGCTCACGTTCTACATATGCAGGGCGTTTGAAAGAGACTTATTCACAGGTGTTCGTATCTTTGAAAATTGTCCTTACATGAGTATATTAGCAAACTGTATTGATGGAAAATATTAAAATAATTATAATTACAAAGTAACAAATAATATAAAAAAACATACCTTACAGGGTATCTGGGACCACTATATAACTCAGACTTTTGAATATGATTTGTGTTTTAACACTATGTTGAAAAAAAAACACGTGTTTAAGGTAATTTAAATTTTGATGAAGATCGTTTTACAAACGATCATTTTTATCTTTCCGATTTTGATTGTCATAAATCGACATTCATTTCATCATTTCATTTACATTGTAACATGGTTTTTGCTTGTTCGGATAAAATTGATGTAGTCTTTTTTAATTGCATGGCTTTGTTAAGTTCAATTTTCCAAAACGTCGCATAATTTCTTCTAAAATTTCTCATATAAATTAAGCCCTGTGCATTAATAAATGTTTATGTCGATGCATGCTTAAAACTTATAACTGCATTCTCAGCATCGATAAATAGTGAAAGTAGTTTATTAAGATTACACATGTTCATAAATTCAGGTCCACAATCTAGAACATTGGCACACCCTTCATGGCACGTAATGTTAAATGATTTGAATTATTTTTTTTAAATCAACATACTGATGCTGATTTCTAAAATGCTTTTTTTTAATATCATTGGATCGTTAAGTCGAACGTACACGTGAGCAGCGAATGATTAAATTGTTAAACACACACACACGCTTCCTCCAGGCGTCTCAATTCTGGGCAAGTATCTCCAACTGTCCCAATGTTTGGCCTATCTACTGAGCATCTGCATCCAGGTTCCGGCGCCAGGTGTTTCTAGGCCGCCATATCTTCCTTTTGCATTGGAGATTCCATGTGAGAAATTGCCTTGTCGTATTGGATGCAGGCTTGCGAAGGATGTGGCCTATCCACCGCCAACTTCTCTGAAGGATGTCTTCTTCAACTGGCTGCTGCTTTGTTCTTCTACATAATTCTTCTTTGGAAATTTTGTCTGTATTTTCTTGCATATGTTCTTGGGTGTGGGAGAGAAGAGCCAGATCATCCGCAAAGTCGAGGTCTTCCAACTGCTTTCAGAGAGTCCACTGAATTCCATTCCGCTTCTGCTCCGTCGATATCTTCATTACTCAGTCTATGGCCAGCAGGAATAGGATAGGTGAGAGTAAGCTGCCTTGCCACATTCCGGTTCTCACTTCAAAGGCGTCCGTGAGCTGACTGCCGTGAACAATTCTGCAGGTCATTCCTTCATAAGACTTCCTGATGATGTTGGTGATCTTTCCTTGCACTTTGCAGTGTCTCAGAAGTCTCCAGAGGAACTTCCGGTCAACGCTGTCGAATGCCATTTCATAGTCAATGAAGTTGACATACAACGGCGAATTCCTATCCAGGGATTGTTCCAGAATGATGCGCAGGTTTGCAATCTGATACGTGCACGATCTCTTCGTTCGAAAGCCTGCTTTTTGGTCACGGAGATGCGGGTTTACTGCGTCTTTCATTCGGTTCAGCAGGATGCGATTTAACACCTTTCCTGGGATGGACAACAGAGTGATTCCTCGGTAGTTGGAGCAGGAACTGAGTTCGACTTTTTTGGGAAGCTTGATGAGGTAACCCTCTTTCCACTTTGATGGAATTTCTTCTTCCCATATCTTGCTAAAAAGCGGGTGTAGTAGCTCCACACTGGTCTCCACGTCAGCCTAAAGCGCTTCTGCAGGTATGCTGTCAGGTCCTGCAGATTTGCCGTTCTTGAGTTGCATGATAGCGCTGCTGATCTATTCCTTTGTGGAAGTGCAGCACGTGATTGGCAGATCGCTTATAGCCGGCGGAATCTCTGGCGGGTACGCTGGAGCTGGCCATATATACTTGACATTTTAAAATATAGTATCGGGTGATATACCCGCCCTCCCGTCACTATTTTATTTAATAATATGTTACAGTTACTTAAGTATTGATTTAAGCAATAATGTGCTGTGTTTAGCTTTATTTGAGATCAGTTTCAAGCTCATGTGAGAAGTAAATACAAACTTTGATCGGTCCCAATTTATACATAGATAATTAATGCGTATTACAAATAGATTCTTTGACTGAGCGGCCGATGCGCATTAAAGTTAACCGAGGTCTAGTGGTTGGATGCTGGTCTAGGAATTGGAAGATCCCTGGTTCGAATCCCGCTCAGACAACGGAATTTTTCTGAGCAAAAATATTAATCCCATGCTTGATCCTCTCCACCCAGGAGAATAAACGGGTACTTGTGACGGAAATAAGCCAATGCACCATTGCTCCATACTTTGCCGTATTTAAACGGACGACTTATATCCCAGTGATCGGGGGGCAAATGTTAAAGTCGATTGAAGAAGAGTCTAGTTTCGTAAACGGACTATAAACACATTCATTTGCATTTAACCTGCGAGACAGAAGAATTTGTTTTTTAATGTATGCGTAAACAACTTTTCCAATATAAACTGCACGAGAGAATTACATCATGGTGATGATAATGATGATGATGTAAGTGCTGATCATTATAATAATGTAGGGGAGAAAGATTTTGAAAATGTGTATGACGATTGCAACAACGATGATGACCATGTAAATGATTATGATAGTTCGTTCGAAGGAAATGATGATGATCATTATGCTAGTTTGGATGATATTGGTAATTATGAATATTATTACCATTAATTTAAGAATACGTATATTACGTTCAATTATAACAATAAGTAAGACCTCTTGTTTTGACATTTCCCTGTGTACTTTGTTGATAATGGTTTAATATCTCAAAAATGTTTGTATTGGTCGGGGACTAAATGAGTCATCGGTATGTATGTAATCAAGATCAAGGACACGGGTACCCATATAAACCAGGATACCATCGATCTTTGATGTCAGTTCGTGATTAGATTTAAGGTTTAATGAGAGAGCATCATAATGTTCATCCAGGAAGAACGCCAAAACGGACGCATAACGATGAGTTTAATAGAAAATCCTCTATATGAATTGATAAACAACATGTTAGATGGGTGGTCTTAAATTAAGGAAGATGGATCTATCGGTCAATGTTTAAAAATTGCTACACACATATCGGATATAAATACATGTGGAGTGATGATTGTATATTATTATTGAACACATATTGTATCCTGAACAGTGCACAGTGTAACATTCCGTTTATACAATAAGATAGTAGTAAGTTTTCTTATGATTTTATTTATTTTCATTATTATATGGTTAGAATATTATGTTCATAACCAGATTCACAAATTTATGAAGAAGCAGTATCAGACAATAAACAAAAGAAAAGTCCTATTCAATTGCAAATATGTTTCGGCTATGCATCACAAATTTCGTTAGTAAACGCAATACTAGTGGTATGACGATAAATGTCAATGTAGACTGTCCAATCCGATCGTGAGAAAAGATATAAAAATTCTACATATGAAGATTAGATTCACATATTTCCCTTCATTGTCCCATTTCGTTAACTGTTTTGAAATATCAATCTTCGCAGAATTGTTTTGTTGAAGTGTTCCCCTTGATATACAGATGTCTTGGAAATAACCTGTATAAAATATACAATTATTATTGTTTATGTCCTGTCAAACGTCTCGCTGTACACGTGTTATGTAGACACGTGCATGTTTCACTTTGTTAAACAATATTTAAGTTAATTTTTCGTACCTCGTACTATTTAATCTCTTAAAGTGTGTCGTTCAATTTGAATCTTTTGGTTCATACAATTTTTAGAAATTGTCAAATTGTTTGATACATATATTTGTTTCAATTTACCTTACATGTGCTTGCTCGGTTTTGGTAATTAAATAATAAACAAGTTTTTGTCAAGGAAATCTTGCTGTTTAACAATATTAACTTAACAAGTCTTAAACAGCTACCGATATTTTCATCGATGAAGCTTTATTTAAATGCAGAATCTTCAAGTACTAACTTGAAAGGTATTTTAAAAAATGCATAACTTACCTACCAAAATATGTATTCATGCATTCGGAAATAAACATGTTCAAACGAGAACAAAAACTACGTTAGTGACATACAGGATTTATGGCTGGATGCATTAAAATCATGTTTTCGTAATTTTATTGCTAAGACACGTTAACATGCGGATGTAATCGTTGTTTCTTGTTTTAAAATAGCAGACATAAATGTATCGTCACACTCAACCAAAAAACGCCATATTTAGAAACATGACTCAACGATGTTTCGGTTGCGTCTTGGAATGTTTATTTGAATGTAACGCAATGACATGTGTCTACTGAGATGTGACGATTTGTTGATGATACCAAGGAACGTCGAATTACAAATCCATTCATTTGTTTGCTATCCGTCAAGGTTTTCTAAAGTAGGAGAACTGTTCAGTGCAGATGACACGCCAAACAAAAATATTTAGTTACATTGAGATCGTTAATAAAATAGTCCTCTTCGATAGCATAAAATATGCAGCAAAACTTGTGTGGGAAACCAACCAAGTCAAGTTGTTTCATCTATTACCTCAGTTCAACTGATACAAAAGTAACGAAGGTTTAACATTAATGAACGACAATACTTTTTCAAACCAAGCGCAGTTATTGCTAGATTTATTGTAGAATTTACAATAGCGCTTTAAATGCAACGCAATTTAAGTGGGACTATGTATCATGCATCTCGTCCTTATCGACACCTAAAAGCACGATAACGATACACGCCCTTCCGCTTTTTGTACACTCAATAGTTTAAGCACGAGGCTTATTCTATAGTATCATTGTTGACTAAGTTGTGAAATGATGTGCTCTAGTACAATATGTCACGATTCGTATGTATGATGTATAAACTATTCGTAAACAATAACAAACAAACCTTATTTACGCATGAAAAAAACTGTACGTAAACATATTTACAAATGAATGCGTATTGTATTGGTCAAATGATTGAGTACACGTGATTTTAACTGTAAACACCTTCTGATACTATATAATTTTACATTTTTCAATAATAAAATATATTTAACAGATGTCTTGAACATATAAATGCAGTTAAACAAGTAAAATGATAAACTTTAAAACGCAACCAGTAGAGTATCAAGCGTTATGCACTAAAGAAGGGTTATTTTGCTTGTTCGTATATCATGTATATAGTCTTTTTTGAATGTATGGATAGTTAAATTTTAATTTTGTAAAATTGTGAGAATTTCTTTAAAATTGTCTCACAGACAAATAAAGACCTAAGTGTAATTAAACGTTTAAGTCGAAATGCGTGCTTAAAACTAATATTGCGGTATCGCCTTAAAAGGCTATTGAAATTAAAATTGTGCATTCTCATCATCGATTAATATTGAAAATGGTTTACTTTAAATGCATGAATTACGTTCTAAAATTCAGGTTTACAATCAAGAACATTGGCAAGCCTTTCCTGGCGCGTAATGCATGTTAAAGGGGCCTTTCTCACGTTTTTGTAAATTGACAAAATATAAAAAAAAGTTGTTTCAGATTCGCAAATTTTCGTTTAAGTAATGATATTTGTGAGGAAATAGTAATACTGAACATTTACCATGCTCTAAAATATCCATTATATGCATCTTTTGACGATTTGAAAATCGAGGATTGCTTATATACAGTATAAAATACATTCCTCATAGCATGAGCACGGATGGCCGAGTGGTCTTAGCGGAAGATTTTTTACTCCAGGGTTACTATTTTTATATTTTTTTTATTGTATTCTTGCTTTTACTGGAGATTTTAAGGTCCAATTTTTAAATGTATGTTTAAAATATAGCATTTTATGACAAACTTCAATACATGCCAAAGTCTGTAAAAAGGCTCCTTTACAATCAACATAAAACGCTCTGGCATAACTATAGATGTTTAAATTCAGTACACGAAAGTGTAAGGACCGAGACGTTATTATCGGTAACGAAACTACTCCAACCAAATATTGATCAGTCCTTATTTTTATGAAGCAAATCTTACATTATTCAATGATTCGAAAATTTGAAGAAATCCACATACTAATGGACAATCCCTTTAAATGATTTCTCTTAAAACCACTCTTGATCGTTAAGTGGAAAGTACACCTGAGCAGCAAATTTGAAATTGTTAAACACTATTTAATCACTGATTATATACATAACATTTGTTTTTATTAAATACAGCCGAAACGGATGTATGAGTATCATCCATAACCAGTTTATAAAGTCATTATCATCATTATCAATGCGGTAATATGTATATTGTTTAGCAAAGAGAGAGTGTTTAGTGCGAAAGTTCACGGGTTTGCCGATCATGCATATAAACGCTTTGTCAAGCTAGTGATTCGCCGTTCGTCTATGAGACTGGAAAGATAAAAAAACGGAATTTTATTCTTAAAAATCTGTAACATGTACCTAAGTATTGATTTCATAAATCTAGTAGCTTATTTAGTTGGATTCAGATCTGCTATAAGCTAATGTGAGGTGTAATACAATTAGGTACCCGCGGTAAAATTGATATGGTGTCCCCTAGCGACCGGAAGGTAACGGGTTCGATCCCCACTGTGGGAGCGTTCTTTAGATCTCCCCCATAGACATCAAGAACTGGTTATAGGCCCAGGTAGCGAATTCGAAAGCATTTCAATTAGGTAGTAAGTACTTTCATTACAATCGAGCTAAAATAAATAGGTTACAACTAAATACAATATTTTGCGTGGACGCATCAATATGTCCGTACTACACAAAGACTCTTCAACTTCAACTGAGCCTCTTAATTAAAGCCAAACTGACAGGCAGAAGAGTTTGTTTTTGAATCTATGTGTAAACAACTTAAAAAATATCAACTTAAGAATCATAATGCAATCATGATGATGATAATGATGGGGATGCACGTGATAATGATAATGAAGTAGAGGAGAATGATTTTGAAAGTATTTATAACGATTGCAATGATGATGGTGACCATATAAAGGATAATGATATTGACTATAGTTGGTTAGAGGGCAAAGATGATGACGGTTATTATATAAGTGATGATAATGATGATAATAATATTATTATAATTATTATATTAAGAATAAGAATAAAACATTCGCTCATACCAATTAGTAAGACCTCTTGTCATGTATTTTGCCCGATGTAATTTGTTGATAATGGTTTAAGTCCCCAAAAAGGTTTGGATTGGTCGGGTACAAAATAATTTATCGGTCTTATTTTATCAAGAACACGGACACGGATACCCATACAAACCAGGACATCACAACTCTTTGATGTCAGTGCGCGGTTAGACGAAAATTTTATTGAGAGAGTATCATACTGTTCATCCCGGAAGAACGCCCCAACTGAAGCATAACGATGGGTTAAAATGATAATCCTCTATATAAGTTGATATACAACATATAAGGTGATCTTAAAGTAACCTAAATATGTCTTAACATTGCTACACAGAATTCGTACATATCTGATATATATATATACATGTTGAATGTTGTGTGTATATTGATATTCAACGAATAGTTTAATGTATCCTGGACAATGTGCGTATTAAGAAATAATTTTCTTTACATACAATCCTTAAATATTAAGTTTAATGATGAGTTACTTTATTTTCATAATTATTTAATTATTATATATTGTACATAATCCGATTCACAAAGATCAAAACACTTACGCTTAAAGCGAATATCTACGATCTTCTACTTTTTTCAAAACAGATAAAACATTTAAAGAATCAAAACCTAAAATAAAAGTTGAGAAGAAGATTGATGTTGCACAAATGTACACTCGGACCGTGAGATAGGATAAAAAAAATTGACGCCAGACTTGATAACATTTTTAACTTTAAACATTTTTTATTTCAAAACATATGATGTTATGTCAGTTATACTTATTACGTATAAACCTGACCACATATGATGTTGTGTCAGTTATACTTATCTGATTACGTACAAACTTGAACATATATGATGGTATGTCAGTTATACTTATCTTATTAATTATAACCTTAACACATATGATGTTTTGTCAGTTATACTTATCTTATTACGTGCAAACCTGACCGCGGCAAACCTGACCACATATGATGTTATGTCAGCTAACTTATCTTATATCACAATTCATACACGACAAAAACCGCCAGCTCTAATAATACTCTTATATTAATTTAGGTTAGCAAAATCTAATATACATGTCTTTACCACAATGAAAATTCATTGAAAGGCGCATACCATTCAAAGGTCGATCATTACGAAAGATAAACCACACACGACTTTGTACAAAATCTGCTGTTCACTTGATTAACCTGAAGCGATAGAAGTTGATTGAAAACCGACGTATTGTTAAAATGCATTCGACTAATATTTATCGTCTGGGTGCAGTATCATGAATATCGTAAAAAAAATTGTCCGTCATATTATGCTCATGTCTGATTGTATACAGATTGTGTGCCGTAAAATATTAAAGGGGCCTTTTCACAGATTTTGGCATGTTTTGAAGTTTTTCATTAAATGCTTTATATTGATAAATGTTAACATTGGATATAAAAAGCTCCGGTAAAACAATCAAGAATAAAATTTAAAAAAAGAAAAAAGGTAACCCTCAGCAGGGCTCGAACCACTGACCCCTGGCGTCCTGGAGTAAAAAGTTTCTCACTTTGACCACTCGGCCATCCTTCCGGATACTATGACAAGTGCATGTTATACTTCATATAACCAATCCTCGTAGTTTCAAAAAATATAACGACAACAACAGAACTATCCAAATTATTAATTCGTTTCGCGTTGCAACGCTTTATAATTTTCGGGTTTTTTAATTCGTCAAAAGATGCATATAATGGCTATTTTAGAGCATGGTAAATGTTTATTTTTACTGTTTCCTCACAAATATCATTACTAAAATGAAAATTTGCGAATCTGAAACAACTTTTTTCAAATTTGTCAATTTACCCAAACGTGAAAAGGCCCCTTTAAGTGTATAACCCAAGAGTTTCCTAATGATAAATAATTTCGTGGAAGGTTTAAAAAAAAGTTATAAGACCAAATAATCAGTGCATCATCATAATACAACCGTAATAGTTCTTTAGATCTCCCCCAAAGACACCAAGTACTGGTTCTAGGCCCAGGAAACGGACTCGAAAGCGTTTCAAATATTTTGATTAATCCAAATACTATACATAGCAACGGATGCATTTATGTTTTTTTATATTTCTTACCATTTACAGAAGTTTAATTTAATCTCACGTATTAATATTGTTTTTAATGATTGTGTTGTTTTGTACTGTAAATTTTCTAAATCGTTTAAATCAAAAGATGTCATTATGTATGTCTCTCCAGATGGGTAACCAATATATAACATGACAGATGAGAAAAATAGTATTCATGTAATGTTTTCCAATTTAGAAAAGCTGAAATATAAATATCCCAATGCTCTATTTTTCTTGTCGGTTAACTTAACTTCTAGAACGCAAGATTACCTAGATTTCATACTTTGCGATGATCTACATTACATATTTGGTGACATAGGTTATGAAGGCAGTGAATTTGATATGCAACGCGCGAATAAAGATAATTTAAGAGGACATAATTTTGGAAAATCTTCAGTTTTTTATGCTGTAACTTTGACACACATATTCTAAATGAAAGATTGGTGAACGATAAGGAAGGCCATTTAACATGTGTTTCAAATGCAGGGGCAAGTGTTGTAGATTATATGATTTCTTCATCATTTGCGAAAATTATCAACTTTAATGTGCTTAACCGTTTCAAGTGTGATCACTTTCCAATTAATTGTTGAATAAACTTGGAACATATAAAATAACAACAGAAACATAAGGATAATAATACATAAGTATCACGCGTAAATAAATATAAATGGCAAGAAAGAATTGTTGATATCTTTCGCGTTCATAAAAGTACGCTCTTGAATGAAAATTGTAAAATAATTATGAATCTCAGTAATACTAATACTGAAGCGGCTATTGAAAAAAAACAACAGCTGTATACTATGAGGCAGACAAGAATATGCTATTGTACATAATTACAAACAATCATTTTTGCCTTTTGGCATAAATTTCGAGGGTCAAATTTAGCATCTGATTTGAATGAGTGTAAGGATCGCAGAAATATATTTAAAAATTATACTAAAATATTTGAATTACAAAAAAGAGATGAACTTCTCCAAAATCGAAAAAAATACCAATTTCAAGTGGAAAAAATATTCAAGCGAAACCGCAACAAAACATAGCTACTAGTATCGAGGCTAATGAATGATACGTCTACTTTCGTTGTTTATTATACAGCGATCAAGCGCCGAGCATTGTGATACACAATAACACAGACACAATACATGATTGTTCGGTTTCATTAAATTTTAAATTACTATAGTTTTTTCATTTTAATATTGGTCCCCGTCAAAGGGCAAAGACCAGCTCTACCATAATGTAATTGCTCGATTTATAGATATATTATCAGAAATGCTACATGAAGCGTGTTGGTCTGGAATTTTTGTTTTAAATTAAAAAAGCTGATATTTTATGCCTCATGTTTGCGGACGATATTGCTCTTTGTGCGGAAACGGCCTTTTAACTTCAACAACAGTTAAACGCGGTTGATCAATTTTGCATTGACGCGGGAATGGATATAAAACTTAAATACTTGTTTTTTTAGAAATGGCGGACCTGTACGAACATACGAGCGCTGGGCATATCGTGGCACGAAAATAAATACCACTTCGGCTTATAAAAATATGGGAATATTGTTCACACCAAAATTACCGTGGAACGCGGCGCACGATAAACTAAGCTCTCAAGCCCAACAAGCAAAATTAATTATTTACAGTTATAAAACGACTTTTGGAAACTTGTCTATTAAAGAACTCTTTTTTACTTTTTGATAGCATGGTAAAGCCAATATTGTGCTAAGGCTCACATATATCGGGCTATAAATACTATTGAAACTGTCCAAAATACATTTTGTAAACGCCATTTGCATTTTAAGAAATATACAAATACCTTTGTCGCCCTTTGTGAATTCGGCCGACTTCCTTTATGTGTTACATATTTCGTCAATTGCATGAACGTTTGGTGTAAGCTGTTATTGATGACTGAAAATATGTTTCCTAAACCATGCTATTATATGTTAATATCAATAAATAACACTGGGCGTAACTGCTTGGCGACGAATGTAAAATCCTTGCTATTAAGTTATGGTTTAGGTTTTGTTTGGATCTCTCAGGATATTGGCAACATAGATTTCCTTGTATACAATTTTCGCAGGCGTACAATGGATTGCGTAACCCAGAATTGACACAATGACATAAGCAATGTATCTAGATGTAACCAGTAGAAGAACTATACGTTTACTAAGTAGTTATAACTAAGAACTTAACACCGAAAGGTATTTACAGTTGGAAATGCAACTTAAGTATAATATAGCCTTTGCCAAGTTTAGGTGTTCTAACCACAATTTAAATAGTGAAGTTGGTAGACAGTTGAATGTTGAAGATAATTTGAGAATATGTAATTTTTGTTTAAACGAAATAAATATATCTTATATTGATTGCGAATGTCATGCATTCTTTCCATGTAGTAAATATGACGTTGTACGATGGGAATTTCTACATAACTGGTATATGGGTGGAAATACACACATACATGACTTGTATAATTTGATGAGAACAACAGATAATGACACCATATTAAAATTGTGTACGCATGTGTATCATCGTATGAATAAAATTTAACACGTTGATATATTTTATATATAAGATGATGTGTACACATCTACAAACATTTGTTATGTTTTCTGTAACATACTGTGTATTTTGGGCCAAATGCCTTTATTTACTTAATAAACTGAATTGAGTTGACTTGAGCTATCCACTTTAAAACTCTATTTTAGACTGGTATCGTAACTAGTTTAAATACACAATTAGTTAAGAAGCCCTAGAGTGGGTCGAAAGGTAGACCTTGTGAGGGCGGCGGGGGCGTATAGTTATCAAAATATGTTAAATATATTCGCCTGGTTGTCAGGGTGTGTTTCTACGCCCACTGCCACCCTTTATTTGTAATGCGTGCTTGTAAAACGTGTTTATTATGCACCCAACAGCCCGTGTGACTAGCAAATGAATCATATTACAACAGGGAATGTTTTATTACATTGATTATTTAAACTGTAATGTTAGTCGCATGTTTATCAAAGTAAAAAACCGATGTATTTATTGCGTTCGAGAAATTTTAAACTAGTGTGCACACGCGTTTGTTATTTATAATGTACACTTAATTAAATGTGTTCGTGTTTAAATAAGTTAAGGTTTAATAACATCGTCTAGTTTGCTCAATATTTATTCTCAATAAATAAATGAATAATACAACCAGCAATATGAATTGATACGTCGGCCCATTTACTTTTGAGTGTTCAGCCTTGCGACATAATAAGGTCAAGTGCCACATTCAAATGTATTATGGTTAAAAATGTTTAATTTAAGTTAATAGTCAATTTAAATACATGTATTTTACAACCAAAGCCTACTTATCGTACATAGAATGTAAAAAACAACAACATTCGTTTGGTTTTTCAAATGTTAAAGCGGGTATATACGATCTTGTCAAATATTTATTAATTAATATAAAATGTGTAAAAACTTATTATACATATATTTCAATATAAACTAAAATAAAAGTTAAGAAGAACATGTGTCGAAAAATGCTAAATAAGCCAGATATTTAATTCTGAAATCGAAAAAGGCTGTACAGCCGAATTCGCCAGCATGTATATCATGCATGTACGATGTGAATCTAAATTTAGTTTAACGGTTCATTTGAAATTCCTGCAGCGATATCGATTCATACGACACACGAACACTTACTAAAAAGACGAATGCATCGGTTATGGTAGGAAAATATATACGAATTATCTTCGTCACAATCGGCTCGGGGCGCAAATTTGCATTTGCTGCATTTTATGAAATTCGTCTTAAATGTATCATTTTTCTTGCATATTGTGTGTTATTATAACATATTTGTATCAATATATTACAATTCAACACACATAAAAATCGTATAATCTCGCTTTAACGTGATTATGACATACCTACGATATTGTCGTTTCAAAATCCGCTTAAGAAACACATTCCAAAATTAACCTGATCCATCGTAGAATGTTTACTTAATATACATAGCTAGTACATTTAAGACAATTGAAGAAATAGTATAAGCGAGGCCCTGCTGTGATAGTCAGTATGTAAATGTTATTGGCTAACACCATTTAATTAAAAATACTATAAAAGTTTTACAAGACATTCGATGGTTACATACATAGAAAACTGTTCATGCATATAAACGAAATTAAAAAGGTCAATCAGGAAGTAAAGTACACTGCTAAGCTTACATGATATACAATCTGACTTAGGTCAACAAAACTTGGCCTCAAATGACTGAGCTGTCAAACTACAAATGAACTGATATCGATCTCATCAAATATATAACGACAAAATGTTCCGATCGACTTTCATGTTAAAGCAGATGTAATTGAACTCACTTATATTTTGTTTTAACAGATAAAAACGTTGATGGATAGAAGTCCAGACGAAGAGGAACCAGAGCCTTAACGAAAACAGAACAAGTTCAAATATTGTTTGTTTGTACACTATCATTCGGTACCCCTCGCAGATTATCATAATCGGACTCGGGAGAAATACGGGTTGAAAGTAGTCCGCCCACGTGATACCATTCTAAGAATGTTACGACAACAAAAACAATAACAACGACGGCGTCCATAATTCCCGTAGAGTTTTTACCTGCTCTGGCTTCAGAGCATAGAAAATCCCCATTTTCATCTTTGCAAAATGTAAACAACTCGCAAAACCGGCCATGTTTGTTTTTACTATGTAATTTTGATTCGCGTAGGCCCGCGTAGGTAGACCGCAATACCGCTTCCGAAATGTGTATTCATACTATCTCCTTCGAGGTACTTATCCGATGTTTGACGGAAAGGGCCGAGAATGTGCGATTGGTACACTATAACTCTTATTCATGTATAAAGACCAAGAGGATTCTAGACTGTAAGCAAATCACAATGTTATCTGTATATGTATTAATACGACGCAATATATGGATCTGCAACATATACGAAGCCACGTACCGGTATCGGCGTAAACTTGGTCGTAACGTGTAATAACGCGTATACTGTATTTATTTCATTAAACTTTCTTAGTTCTTAGTTGGTTTAAAATTGAAAAAAAAACGTTGACAAAAAAAAGGATACACACGCTTTAGATGAGATTGATTTTTATACTGCGATATTGAAACCACATTTCCCAGTCTTAAACGAATTGCCTATTTATCATTTGGATCAATTTTTTACAAAATCCATGAAAATTGGCAAGCCTGGTATTCAATTTGACCTCGTGATCCTTGTTTGACACCAAACGTTTTGATATCGGCCGTGGATTTTTTTTACAATCTTCTGAAATAAGTTTCAAGGCGATTTGACATTTAATGCGACTTAAAAAGTTGCGTTGTCAAAATTTACCTGATCCCATGCGGTGTGTAAGGAGGACAATGTTAAAGATCGAATATGGATAACGGATTGTTAGAGACCGCAAACAAATCAAAGCAAAATATGTTTTCTTTTTGGAACCTGTAAGAATAATTCATTTCAAAAAGTAATTTGGTCATTCTATAATAAACTCCACTCAAAACCATTGTAGCCACATATTAAAACACTGATCTTATAAACTGATACGTTGCATATAAATGTTTGCATATTTAAATATATATATTTTTTTCAACGATTTGCAAAAAGTACGAGGATTGGATTCCAAACTTTCAAAGAATTCGTAAAACGAACTTCGGATAAACGTATAAAGTAGGTTGTATTATATGGAACCATCATAGCATTCTTTTTAAAATATGCATATCTAAATGCGGTTATATTATATGAACGGATACATATAAAACAGCTGCAGGATCAAATCATTTCCAATGATGGTTTTAGAATTAGTGTTTTGTTTAAAATCTTGTTTGCAAATCAACATCCGTTTCCGTTTATTAGTTCGTTGTCATAAAGGGGTGTGAAACCCAAAGTAACTGAATGCAAGTGCGTCAAGTGTGAAGGTTAACAGATTAAATAGATTCTAAGACGTTGAATTTCATGAGGCGAGCTGAAAATATAAATCAATACTCCAGTTCTTCACTTCCTTATGCGCATGCGTGGAAAAGTGTAGACATGGATTTTTAAAAGCAGCAGTTTTTGACTCAAAAGATGGATTTATAAGTGGTTACCAGTGTTTTCTAACGAGGAATACCCGACATGACACAGTGCTCTAACACTATTACTAACACTATTACTCAATGCCGGCTAACAGCGACAACTCAAAAACAAGACAATCCAAAAAGGCTAGAAAAGGAAAACGGAAAGCCAACACCCCATTATCGGGTGAAGATAGCCATTGTTCCGAAACCGGTTTGACAACTCAGCAAAGTGCAAGCACGGGAAAAGCAAGCACGAGTCAAGCGGCCAACACACCAGCAACGTATGTAAACATTCCATGGAGTGAGGGCCTAAGTTTTCAAAACAGTCAGGAATACGTTTCGTCAATAATGAACCCTAATAACATCTCACCAGTCGCAATGAACTTTGGTCAACCGAACTTTGGACAACCGCATTTTTTTATGTCCACACCCCAAACTCCTGCCGGCCAACAGAACATTACACCAAATTGGGCATTGAGCATAATGGAAGACGTAAAAGCTATCAAAACCTCATCACTCCAAATCGAAAAAACATTGAACTATGAATTTAAAGATCACCGAAATGGAAAACAAACTCGGAAATTTAGACCAAAGGGTGTTAACTATTGAAAACTCTTGCAGCTTCATAAGCAATGAATTTGACGCACAAAAAGACCAGCTCGCACAAACACAGGCGCAATTAAAAACGTTCGAATCTAAATATGCGACTATGAAAAAACATATAGACGACTATGATTCCAAAGAGGAGTTGATAAACGAGAAGTTAGTCGACCTTGAAAGTCGCTCAATGAGGGAAAATCTAATGTTCTACGGAATCACCGAAACAAATGACACAGCTAATGAAAACTGCGAAACATTAGTTAAAACACTCATCCAAGACGTCCTGAAAATTGATACACAAACCATGGTATTCGATAGGGTACACAGAATTGGCCCAAAAGGAAATAGAGGGACGAGGCCTATCGTCGCCAAGTTCCATAGATACAACGACAGAGAGACAGTGCGTCAAAAATCGTTCGACCCAGAAATGAAAGCGGAAATGACGAAGCGTAACATTGGAGTCGGCGTCCAATGGCCACAACAAATCAGAGAGGCCAGAAAAGCTCTGCATCCCCTCGCCAAGGAAGCGGAATCCAGAAGGGAAAAAACGCGTATGGTAGGAAACAAGCTCTACATCAACAATGAATTACGTCATAAGTACGTCAACGGAAACGTCATCAACATTAGCCAATAGGGACAGCATGGGAAGGACATCAGCTTCCTGTCGTGGAACGTTTACGGACTTGCTCGCAAAATAAATGATCCAGATTTCCTAAGTGAAATAACATCATATGACATTATATTTTTATCAGAGACTTGGCTATCCTCGAACACGTGTGTCAATCTGGACATCAATGGGTTTAAAAGTGAACATATGCTAGGAAATAAAAGTGCAAACACCACAAAAGGACGATACAGTGGAGGTATCTCATTATATTATAAACATGATTTACAAAACAAAATTAAAATAGTTGATAAAAATAAATTAGGTATATTTTGGATAAAATGTTGTAAAACTATGTTTAACTTTGATCAAGATGTGTATTTATGTCATGCATACATCCCACCAAAAATCTCGAATCTCAATAGCAGCGATATTGATTATTTTGAAATCATAGAATCCGATATAGAACGATATAAAATCCACGGAAAGATATTAATTACGGGCGATTTAAACAGCAGAACCTCGAATGAGAGCGATGTTTTAGATTTTGATCGATATATCGATGATGACGTGACATTACAAAACAATGTTTACATCCCGCCGCGAGTAAGTAAAGATCACGTGCTTGATGCGCACGGTAAACGCCTCATCGAGTTTTGTCAATCAAGTTCACTTATAATCGGTAACGGTCGACTACATAATGACCGCGACATCGGGGAATTTACATTTCATTCATACAGTGGGAGTAGCGTTGTAGATTACCTTTTATTAAGTAGCCGAGATTTTGACTGCGTTTCGCATTTTGATATATTAGATCAAAATGAATTTTCGGACCATTCGGGGCTAGTATTTTGCCTAGAGTCTAAACACCAAATACCTACTTGTACACTACCAAACAACGATGACTATAAAATCCCATGGGATGTCTTAAAAGCCGAACAATTCAAATCTTATTTGATTGAAAACCAAGCAAACATAAATTCGTTAGCAGATCAAATCGATACTGGGGGTGATATTAATATGATATCCTCACATGTTATGGACATTTTGAAAACAGGTGCTGCCCAAGTATTTGGGGAAAAGTACACCTCCTCGCAAAAAAGACAATCGTCTAATGATAACAAAAAACCCTGGTTTAACCAAGAATGCCGTTTAGCAAGTTCGGAATTTAAAAAATATCGAAATATATTTCTTAAGGATAAAACCAATGCAATTAAAAGACATGCATTCTTAAACTCAAAAACTAAATACACACGTACAAAGCGCAGAGCAAAATGTAAATTTAAGACCCACGAAACGCACTATCTTTCGAAATTGAGCAAATCGAACCCTAAAGAGTTTTGGAAAAAAGTAAATAAACAGTACAAAAAAGTACAAAACAAAGCGAATAATTTAAGTACGTCTAACCTGTACGAGCACTTTAAGAACCTTTACTCCACTGAAGAAACCCCCGAAAATGCCTTGCCCGAACACACCGTAAACACCCAAGATATCGAATTAGATAGAGAATTTAGCATAGAGGAAATCATTAAAGCAATACGTTCACAAAACAACAACAAAAATGGTGGTATTGATAAACTATGTGCAGAAGTCTACAAATGCGCAACCAGCGAACTAGCGCCGTTTATGCTTAAGTTATTTAATAGACTACTCGACAATGGGGAATACCCGGAGTCATGGGGAGAGGGCATAATTGTACCTATCTTCAAAGGCGGAAACATAGAAAATGAAGCGAATTACAGAGGAATCACTTTAATTAATATCCTGCCAAAAATATATTCAACTGTACTTTTAAATCGTTTGACGAAATGGTCCGAAAAACATGAAACTATCATAAAAAACCAATTTGGTTTCCAAAAGGGTAAATCAACAATAGATTGCATCTTCGTTCTGCATTCTATAATTACAAAAACACTTAGTCAAAAAATGAAATTATATTGCGCCTTCGTGGATTTTGAGAAATGTTTTGATAAATTGGAGAGAACATTTATTTTCCAGAAACTTATTCATGAAAATGTTAGCTCCAAATTCGTTAACGCGGTCAGAAGTATGTACAGTACCGTTAAAGCATGCGTGCGATATAATTCTACGTACTCGCCGTTTTTCGAGTCAAACATCGGGGCAAAACAAGGTGATCAAAGCTCAACGTTACTCTTTCTCTTCTTCGTAAACGATATTCTCACTAACATTAATGAAAACATAGACGGACTATTCACGTTAGAAAACCAAAAACTATTCCTGTTACTTTTTGCCGACGATGCCGTTTTGTTCGCACATACTCCGCAAGCGCTCTCGTCCATGCTTAAAGACCTCGAAAATTACTGCCAAAAATGGCGCCTATCTGTCAATACTAAAAAGACTAAGATCATGATTTTCGAAAATGGAAGGCATACGAATTATGATTTTGTATTTAACAACGTTACACTAGAAACTGTCACTTCATTTAAATATCTCGGTGTGCATCTCTTTAAAAACGGCCATTGGAATAGAACACAGAAACATATTGCAAAACACTCACAGTCAGCGCTCCATAACCTATTTATCGTTTTCAATCAGTTAGGACTAAGCACTAAAGAAAAATGCAACTTATTTGATAGTCTTGTAGGTACAAAATTAACATATTCAGCGGAAATATGGGGTTTGAAAGAAAGTAACGATATAGAACTAGTACACCGAAAATTTCTCAGGAAAATCCTTACGGTTAGAAAATCAACAAATTCAGATGGTCTATATGGAGAATTAGGAAGGTACCCAATTATTATAAAACAAAAACTAAAAGTACTTAAATACTGGATAAAAACAATAAACCCAAATAACAAATTACTAACAAGAAATATTTATCATATGTTAAAAGAGGATGCTGATGAAAATATCACATACGGAAATAAAAACTGGGCCTTTGAAATAAAATCTCTACTAGAAAATATTGGACTAGCACATATCTGGTGGAATCAAAATGAAGTTATACCAAATGATTATGACCTAAAAATTATATCAGATCGAATATATGATATCTTTAAACAGTCGTGGTACTCAAACATAAATAATTCAAATCGACTAGCCTCTTATAGCACCTATAAGGAAGATTTTGAATTCGAGACATATCTTAATAGCATAAACGTAACAAGATTTAGAATTGCCCTAACTCATTTTAGAATATCCGCGCACAATCTTGCGATTGAGAAAGGACGACATGAAAATATCGCAAAAGAAAATAGATTGTGCAAATATTGTAATATGAAGGTAATCGAAAGTGAATACCACTTCTTACTTGTATGTCCAGCTTATACCACAATCAGAAAACAATATTTGAAACCATATAACTGTCACTGGCCATCAATAAACAAGTTTCGGTCTCTTATGTCGTCAAAATCCACTAAAGTAATAAACAATTTATCGAAGTACATATATTATGCAACAAGATCACGAACTCTTATTACTCCGAATGTACCCTAATTAAAAAGCACACTAATGTCTCTTGCATCATGTATAAGAAGATAGTTTAAAGTACGCTAAATCATAAAGTTATTATTTATAATAAAGCCGTCATTGATATGTGCAACTAACTTATATATTTTTCTTAAGATCATATTGCGTTTAACGCAAACATAGCTCTTATCGATATGTGTAATGAACTTTTTGTAACTCATTTTATATTTATACAGCAACATTTTGTCGCAATAGATATTGTCTATTTTGTTTGAAATTCTAAGTCACCTTCATGGAAATACATGTTTGTTGTTATTGTACTATGTTCTATGTACTATGCAAATTTTGCTTGCACAGCACTTACATCTATGTTAAACCTTTTCAGATTGATGTTTGTAATATTTCATGTTCCTCTCACTTTTCACGCTATAATTCTATTGTTGGCTATAAGTATGCATTGTGCTATTTTATGCTAGAATAAATATATGTTATGTTATGTTATGTTAAAGGTTTGACGATATACGGAAATGATCTGTTTGTGCTTGTTATCAGAACGACGAGACTTGCAATTTTGGTGCGTTGTTACAAGAAATTCACTTTTGAAGAAAACCACACTGACAGTGTTTATGATTTATTTGGGATAATCACACGAAGATACATGTATTTGACATTCTTGGAATGCCTCTAAACATATTTGCTAAACGACTCTGATGTTTTCTTATTTGTATAATCAATGCATGTATGCTATCTTTTATCGGTTATGAATTACCTCATGGTGTATATTAGTATTTGAACCTCGCTCTATGAAAACGTGTTCAATACATGTGCATACAGTGTCCTTTACCGCTCGTCCTGTGTTTGTAATTCAAAAAAATCATATGCATTGTTAAAATAAAGTTTTGGCCCAGTTTTCCAAGTGCGCGGTTAAAATAAAATAAAACAGGGTGAACCACCTTTGCAAAGATCAAAGGGATGCCGAACCAGAATTAATACTTGATTCGGTTCAAGTGCCTTCACTTATGAAAAGTTATATAAAGCTCAGTATCAAGTGTTATCTCTTGACCTTCATGTTTCATATTTCATTGTGCTTTATGTCACTGAAGAGAACATTTATCTAGTGAAACTTTAGGCGCATAAGAACTCGTAGTCACCATGTTGTTCAAATGCGCTGATTGGCCTAACTCTTACAACTTGTTCGATTTCCGACTTTCTTAAACACCGACTTTCTTAAACAATGGCTTAATTGATATATGAGTGGATTTACAAGAAAACAAGTAAAATTACTCGATTGTTTGTCTCCGTATTACTAGTATTACGGTATATTTACAAATGACAATCGACTGTAATATTGATAATTGTCAAGATTGGTGTCGAACAAAAACGATTAATTTGGGTACATGCACACATTTGCATTCTAGAACTAAGTTTATCTACAACAATAGCACACAAGATACATCTATATTGGCATAACTAGCTCTTAAAAATCGCATGTTGGAGTTGAAATTTAGCACAATACCCAAACAGTTGTATTCGGCCACGACACTTTGTTCAGAGACTATTAGTATTCCGACCACATTTGTTATGAGGCCGAAACTTCAACAGTTAATAGCGTCTCGAACGCGTTTGATATTTTACACACTATGTACACACCATTTATTGTATTTATTCTTAATACGACACGTATAATGATGAGTATACTAAAGTTGGAGTGTATGTTGCACAAGTTCAATACAATTAAAAACAACAATTGAAATATACAAGTAATTGAAATAACCGTTTACAGACAATAGAGATAATTTACGTATCATCTTTTATATAGTCTAATTAAAGAATATGTACATGTATTTTTTAAGGAATAGGTAGTATTTTTTAAAGTCGAAACAAATTAAAATAGTAAAAAAAGAAAAAAAATAACAACAGCATCCAAATAATGCCTTGAACTTTAACATCGGGAGTTTTGTGCCGCAAGTATATCGTTGACGAAGTGAATCATATGTTATTAAAGTGAGGGCGAATACTCTATATACTAGCAATATAAACGTATAATTGCAACAATTATTACATTATTATGTACCATATTTGTTTAAGCAGAAAAATATCATTATTTTATACTACATATACAACTTATTATTTTCGTATTTCAAAGGTTTTTAAACTATAAGTGGCTACATTTCTAAAGAATGTTTTATTAGAGTTATTAAGTAGGCAAATACACTTGAACTATTTGGAATGCATCTATAATACTTTAGAAATAATTACTACATAGCATCTGCATAATAGGGGCATTTAGAACAGAGTAGTATACATCCTCGATAGCATTTAGATTACATAAAACACAATTTCGTTGATCCCTTACAATGTTCTAGAGACTTCCCATTTCTATAGATAATTTATGAAACGACATACGTCATTTATATATTGTGTTTATATGTGTTTTATTAAAAATAATATCAAGATAAAATGATCCTTCAAATGTTATAGTTTCAATACGCATAAGGCCAACTAAAACTAAAATATTTGATTCATTGAACAAATGTTATATCAACTTAAACAGTAATAAACTTTTTTTTAAGTTATGTTTACAATTTAACAAGTTTCTGTTATATCGGTCATTCTTCTTTCGATCAACATGGGCATATAAAAGTGCTCAATAAATTCTTAAACACAATCGTTCGACATTTGTTCAAATAATGTTCGGCATATATGATACTATTTGAACATTCCTGAAGTAATGTTTTGATATTCAGCATACTGAAATGTACTCCGGGTATGGAAAATACACTTAAACGTACCCTGGCAATGTTTAACTGTGCCCGAGTTTCATTCCCGCCCAAAATATGATTTCGTAAAACGTTACGAAACTGAATTCTCTTTGAACAAAACCTTCCTCGAAATGTTTGTATTATACGTTTCAATAATATGGAGGCCATTTTACAGAATATTAACCAAATTATTTATTATAATTACGAAAAAAAAATGAACCGACAACGACTAATTTTGTGTTATTATTCCCGGGTACGTTTAAGAATATTTTCCGTGCCCGGGGTAGCTTGCAGTATACTTTAGAGTACCCGGGGAACTTTAAAGTAGTACCCTAGGCGACAATGACCAATCGATGGTTAGTTACAATAGGGTAATGAAATGTTAAATGTTCTTTCTCAACTTTCATCCATGTGCTTACTATACTATCACTCAAGAGTGTCTGTATTTTACAAAAGAACATAACAATATCTGTGAAAACATAATCTCATGGCAAGACAATAGTATTACCTTCCTGATATGTAGCTTGCCAAGGGGAAAATGGCCAATCGATCTCCTGAAACTTCTACAAATATCTTGCCATCATTATCAATTACAGAACAACAAAGTGTCAGTTATTCATTTACGGACATGGCAAGCTGGTATGCCAGCTACATCACTCAATATAAGTTGTGTTATTTTCATTGGTAAACTGATTATGAAGATCTCTAGGAAAGGATTCTAATGGTGGGATCCACACGAGACCAGCTTTGTCATGATTTGTATTTGTGTACACCTCATCAATCGTCAACTGCGTAAGAGGGAATGTTTGGAGAATGGATTTGGAAAACATGATAGCCTTTGATGACAGAGTTTTTCAGCAGTTGCAGTAGTTGTCTTCTCATAAGAAAAACTATTGGTGGTAACCTAATCGTTGAAAGTACGACTTTTGGATGACTGAAAGCCAAAAAGAAATACAACTGCTTTATTAAAGGATATAGCATATATTGCAAAATAACATTTTTTATTATTATTATTTCTTTGATTGCTATACCTTTCTTTATTATTTACGTTAATGTTTGTTAGATTAAGTTTTAAATATGTTTTTTTATTTGTTTTATTATCTTAATGAAATGGAAGTTTAATATTTAATACTGGTGACTTTACATATCATAAATATCTTAACAAAAACGAAAATTTGCTAATCTGAAACTTTTTTTAAACTTTGTCTATTTACCAAAACATGAAAAGGTCCCTTTAAAATGCGAAAAAGTTTCTTTACGTATATATCATTTTCTTACAGGAACACGTGTCATAATTTAGTATTGAATGTTTTCATTGGTCTGGACAACGACTTCTTTAATCCCCAGTCTTATCAAGGATACAGACAGACAAAGTACCAAGATGAACCAGGAAATAACCGACAATCGATCTTAGGTCAATATAAGATAAAGATGTGATGTATCTACGTGTTGAAATGTTCAACGAGAAGAACGCTGAATAGACGCTATGCGAAGGGAGTTTCTCCATATACATGGATAGAACCTAGAGGAATATATATATTATGTATAGAGGATATTTGTTGGATTCGGTGGAATATCGATTTTATTTCACGAGTGATCGTAGAAAACAATATTTTCACGAGTGGCGCAGCCACGAGTGAAAATATATATTTTCTATAATCACGAGTGAAATAAAATCGATATTCTATCGAATCCAACAAATTTTCTTTTTATTTTATGCTTTTTTTCACCGTTTATTTATATTGTAAATGAGTTTAACTGGATAATTTCGCTTTATTTATGACGTCATTTCGTCGAAAAAATGACGTCATTTCAAAGTTGAACATTGAAAAATATCGTTATTTTTCACTGTTATTTTCATGGTTTAAAACAGTGAAATACCAGTTTTATTTCACTGATGTTTCTCTATACACCACCGGAAAGCATAAAATAAATGATGTCATTAGAATGTCGGCGAATGAACTATGCATATTACTCTTTTAAACGTGAACTCTAATGAGCATTAATTAATTGTTGTATCGTTTTGCAAGTACAAGTATGTATTTAAAAAATGTTTAAGCCGCGCTCTAGCAAAACGGGGCTTAATGCATGATGTCTGCACATGCTAATCTGGGACGACACGTTACGCATATGGATTATGCCCAGCTTTCCCAGAACGTATACGTGCTAGATATAAGACTTGTGAATGATTTCATGGTTCTTCTCAGTTAATTATCTTATAAACACATGCATAATAATTGTTTACTAAAGACATCCGAATAAAAAAAACACGGGCCAAAACCCACGTAGCCTAAACGCTTTGTTTCATAGATTGTAGACACCAATTCACGGCCATTTCCATGATTTGATAATGTTACTCGCGATGTTTTTTTTATTCACAAGCATAAGTTAACAGGACATTCTTATTCTTTTGTTTCGAATCACGTACCAATAAAGGCTAGAGTTCCACGAATAAGATCAACAAACCATTTTGTATTAACATTTTGAAAGAAAGTAATACAAAATATAATTTGGCAATCCATAAAACTACTTGGAGTTGACATGCAATTATAATATCCGGTATTTTAGTCTTGAGTACGTCTGTAAAAGTTAGTCAATACATTTAAATTGACATCAACGGGTCAAACATTTCTTAGGGTCGGGTTGGCTGGTCAAAATGTAAGTACCTGTCATTTGTTTAATAATTTAAGCTGAACAATCTTAACATACACATATGTTAGATAACACGTTTTCATATTCATATATATAGACTGTCATTATAATAAGTAGTGCTTGTATATTGCATTTTATTACGACTCAACTAATGAACAGCATACAACTTTTCATTAGGTCCGCACAGGCTGATCAGGGACGACACTTTCCGCCCTAAATTCGATTTTTGCTAAGAAGAGATTTTCTTGAAACGAAGCATATCATAAAAGCGGAAAGTGTCGTCCATAATTAGCCTGTGCGGACTTCACAGACTCATCTGGGACGACACTTTCCGCACATGCAATTACCATCCTTTCCACAGAGCGCTGCTCGTATAGATCTTCAAGCAATCCCTTAGGACGTCCTTGTGTCAATGAACCGTCAATACTTCGAATTGTACATTTCAAAAAGTAGCTGCTGATACAAGTCCTATTCCAAAGTTATGCGTTTGTTCTATACTGGTTTGAAAACAGGATATTGATTAGACAATACTTGTTTTATTCACGATACATGATAGTGATCAAGTTTCGCATGACGCGGCTAAATTTGCAGCGAGTGTCCTGTTAGAGTCATGATATACCGGGAACAGTAGGTTAAAGTTATGCTATACTGGTAACCGAATGTTAGAGTTAGTATATACCGGGAATAGTAAGTTATAGTCATGATATATCGGCAACCGAATATTAGGTCATGATATACCGTTATCGAAATATAATATAACGATGAAATATGTTCATGTTTTATTTCTAATCTGTTATATGATGTAAATTATTGTAATTCGCGAGTCAATATGAAAGAACACACAACTATATTCAAAGCTATTCCGGCTTTTACTTTTTGCTGTTCGAATTGCTTCTTTTAAATACGCAGGTAGTCAGTGAAAGAACAACAACATCCATTTCACTTTTCCACCGTGTCGCGTACCTAATACTCAATAATTACCTCAGGTTAAAGTTACGATAGTTCGGTTACAACGGTTAATTTTGCCTTTTCATACACGGGTAACAACACGAATGGTTTATGGTGCTTATTCATACAGGGTTAACAACACGAACGGTTTAGCCATTGTAGTTATTTTAAACAATTGCCCTTTTAAAATGAAATTAAATATTTAGCGTGGACAGGGGCCCACGTGTGCCGTAAAATAATTGATAATGTTTTGTATTCAATTTTGCGGTATGTGCATTTTCCTGTTTTGTATAGGCGTTTGGTAACTGTAATTAAAAGCTACATGAGATTATAAAAAAATCTCCCCTGTTGATGTTTTTGATTTTCGACTAAGTTACACATTTTACGTGTTTTTTAAGGGATGATTGATAAAAAAAATAGATAAACATACATTAAATCACGTATGTACTAGTTTGCGGTTGGTACAACGTTTGTGGTAACTTTAACATGAAGTGGAGATATGATTAGATTTCTAGAAACAGTCCGGGGAAAAACAACATAATTCGCCATTTCGAAAGATGACGAAAACCACTACATAATTATACTCTCACATTTCCCGTCGTTTTCCGATTGTGTGAATTGTTTTCAAATATTCTTCTTTGTAAAATATATTTGTAAAGAACTTAACTTGCTTGCTTATAGTATATTATTATTTGGTTGAAACTTAAGCATGATTTTTTTAATACTGCTAGTGATATGTATATATGTGGAAGCTATGTATGGGGAGAAGATTCGCCAGTTTATAATACCATTAACGTGGATCTTTTTAATATTTTAGAAAATGATATTTCATATTATTCTGAACTTGGCAGTGTCTTTGTTATAGTAGACCTGCATAGCAGAACCAGCAATAAATGTGATTTTATTGTATATGACTCAATTAACACTGTACTTGACGATATTCAATATATACCAGATCACTCCACTGTTAGGGCCTCTATTGATACTATACACAATAAGCATGAGATTAAATTGCTCGATTTATGTAAATCAACAACTTTAAGCATTGTCAATCGAAGAATAGGTGATAGTTGTAAACAAACATTCTATTAAATTAACGGTTCATCTGTCATTGATTACTTATTGACCAATGAAAGTAACTTACAATTGTTATCTACATTGTGCGGAGTGATCATGCTCCGTTACACTTCTCATTATTTTGTAATAAATGTTTACCGAGTTACGAGGCATTCACTGATGTTAAATATAAATGGGACAGTTCGCATAGAGATGAATTTCGCTCAAGAATTATTTCCAAAACTTCCCATTTTTATTGATATTGTTAGCAGCATTACTAATTCGAGCCAATTGTCAATTAACTCCACTTTAGATAAATTTACAGCCACAATTCGCAGTGAAGCGGATGAGTTATTTTCAAAATTGTATACGTACAGTAATAAACCTTCTTCCAATATTGACCTTTGTTTAAAGCATGCAGATTGGTTTGACAACGAGTGTATTACTGCACGAAATCACTACCATGACGCTTTAAGATATTTTAACCTAAACAAGACCGATTTAAATAGAAAATCGTTGTGCAAAAAGAAAAGTGTTTATAAGAAATTAATTAAGAGAAAGAAAAATAATGCATATCAGCGTAAAATGGCGGACATTTAATCTTTTAAAAATAAAAAGCCGAAAGAATTTTGGAAATTTTTCAAATCAAGAAATAAAGGCAATAGTAATAAGATTCCATTAGATGTATTTAAAGAGTATTTTGAAAATTTAAGTAACTCTAATTCGGAAAATAATAATGCAGATGCAGAATTATTTTGTTCGAATACTAACTTATACATTGAAAATAGTACCTTTCCAGAATTGGACCAACCTATAACGGTAAACGAGGTCTTAAATGCAAGTGTACATTTGAAACGTAATAAAGCGCCTGGTGGTGACTGTATTTTAAACGAATATTTTATTGAGTGTATTGATATATTATCCGGTCATTTGTGTGATGTTTTTAATAGTATTTTAACCTCGGGCTATTTTCCCGAAAAGTGGACAGAAGGTATTATTATACCATTGCATAAAAAAGGCCCTGAGGATGATGTAAATAATTATAGAGGGATAACCCTTGTTAGTTGTTTTCTAAGCTATTTACAACAATTGTAAACACGCGCATCGAATCATTTTGTGAAAATAATGCTAAAATTTCGGATGCACAATTCGGATTTAGAAAAGGGTGTTCAACCATTGTTGCCATATATATTCTTATGTCAGTTGTACAACATTATTTAAATGAATATAACCGTCTGTATGTTGTTTATGTTGATTTGCTTAAATGTTTTGATAGTATATATCGCAATGCATTATGGGCAAAAATGTACAAATCCGGCATACAAGGCAAACTATTAAGAATAATTAAAAATATGTATGAAAGTGTCAAATCATGTGTAAAAGAATGTGCGACATACTCTGATTACTTTAGCTACGCCGTTGGGCTACGAAAACAGTGGAAACATCTTACAGGTACAAACTTCCAAATGCACGAACAGTTTCCACCGGAAGTGCTAGAGAAACGGCGCAAACTGGTTCCCCACATGAAAGATGCCAGAAAGGAGGGTAAACGTGCGTGGATCGCATACGATACCCTGTACGTCGATGGCAAGCCGGTACGTCCCTAGGAACACGGCGAGGGTGAGCTATCGATACTTTCGTGGAACGTACATGGACTGACGAGGGACAAAAAAGAATCTGACGATTTTGTAAATATTCTTAAAAATTATGACATATGTTTTCTGTATGAATCTTGGTGTGACTCGACAAGTAATGTTCAGTTTAACGGATATTTATCTCACAATTTTTATCGTAAATTCAAACATAAAAATGCCAAACGTAATAGTGGTGGAATTGTTTTACTTTTCGAAGAATATTTAAAGAATGGAATACATATAATAAAAAACCATTACGACACTATAATTTGGTTGAAATTAGATCGTTCCTTTTTTAATACTGCAAAAGATATATATTTATGTGGATCATATATTTGGGGTGATGATTCGCCTATATATAATAGTTTTAACGTTGATTTATTTGAGATTTTAGAGCATGATATATGTTTATATGATAATCTTGGTTGTGTGTATATATGTGGAGATTTTAACAGTAGAGTTGGTGATAAGAAAGATTATATTGTTTGTGACAAATTTAATAGTTGTATCGATAGCAACGATTATACTTCAGATTGTATCCCTGACAGGGCCTCATTAGATAAATCACTCAACAGTCACGGGATAAAATTGCTCGATATTTGTAAAGGCTCGTCTTTTCGTATTGTAAATGGTCGCATTGGTAATAGTGATCAGTATACATTTTTGTCAAATAACGGCTGTTCAGTGATCGATTATCTTTTAACAAAAGAAAACTACTTTTCACACATACAACAATTTTGTATACAAAGTTTTAATGAATAGAGTGACCATGCACCGCTCTGCTTTTCATTGTTATGCAATAATAGATTTCATAGCGAAGAAAGCCAATCAGGTATTAAATATAAATGGAATGATTCCCTGCGGGAACAATTTCGATCAGGGATTATTCGAATTTTACCAACTTTTAATGATATTGTGCGTAATACCAACTGCCCTGACAGGGACTCAATTAATGTTTTGATTGATAAGTTTTCAAATACTATCCGCGATGTTGCGGATCCATTGTTTGCCAAAGAATGTTTTTTATTCAAATGATGTTTATTTTGAGGGTTACAGTAAAAGAGATAAAGATTGGTTTGATCATGATTGTAGAGTTGCGCGTAATATGTATTTAGAAGCGCTAAGGTTGTTTAATGTAGACAAAAGTAATACAAACAGGTCTATTTTGTGTGATGCAAAAACTAATTACAAAAATATTGTTAGAAAGAAAAAGCACGCCGATTATAATAAACGTATGTCCGAGTTAGCTAATTTACGCAAAAGTAGGCCAAGAGACTTTTGGAAACATTTTAAATCTAGATCTTCCAAAACATCTTCCAAAATTTCTCTAGATGAATTTAAACATTATTTTGAAAATTTAAGCGCAGACATTGCTACGGATAAGAATAATGATGCTGAAAGTTTTAATAGTTTTTATAACTTTGATAATCCTAATACTGTTTACCCGGAGCTTGATGATCCAATTACAGTTCAAGAAATAATAAATGCTGTTAAGCTACTGAAGCGGAACAAATCTCGTGGCAGTGATAATCTTTTGAACGAGTATTTTATTGAAAGTGTTGATATATTAGCCTTACATATATGTGATTTATTTAATTGTGTATTGAACTCAGGATATTATCCTGAAAAGTGGACCGAGGGAATTATTGTCCCTCTACACAAGAAAGGTTCAAAAGAAGATGTAAATAATTATAGAGGGATTACTTTAGTTAGCTGTTTATCTAAGCTCTTTACAACCGTTTTAAACAATCGCATTGAAAATATTTGTTACGAAAATAATACTATTTCGGACGCCCAATTCGGATTTCGGAAAGGGCGGTCTACGACAGATGCAATATTTATTCTTCATTCTCTTGTTCAAAACTTTTTATTTGAAAATAAGAGATTATATGTAATTGTTGTGGACATGATGAAATGTTTTGATACTATATATAGAAATGCATTATGGTTAAAAATGTATAAATGTGGCATACAGGGTAAAATTCTTAGAATTGTTAGGGACATGTATCAAAAAGTTAAATCTTGTGTTAAGTCATGGTCTTCATATTCTGACTATTTTTCTTACGCAGTGGGGCTCAGACAGGGCGAAGTTATGTCCCCCTTATTATTTTCTTTGTTTGTAGAAGATCTTGAGTTGTTTTTACAAAATGATTTACAATCCGGATTGAATATTGACGACATTGTATTGATTTTACTGTTATTTGCTGATGATATGGCTAAAACGCCCAATGAAATTCAAAACCACTTAGATAATCTATATTATTATTGTAATTTATGGGGATTGAAAGTAAATACAGAGAAAACAAAAATTACAGTATTTCGGAAAAGAGGCGGATTATTGCCAAATGAAAAATGGACCTACAATGGCCATGACATACAAGTTGTGAATGATTTTAATTATCTTGGGGTTGTTTTTAATTATACTGGGAGTTTCACATTGAATCAGGAACACCTAACGGGTAAAGCTTTAAAAGCAATGAATATTTTATTGTCTAAATGTAATGACTACGATTTAAAACCCAAGATACTTTGTCAATTATTTGACGCATTTGTTGGATCCATTTTAAATTATGCTTCGGAAGTCTGGGGCTATACTAAAAGTAAGGAACTTGAAAGAATCCATTTGAAATTTTGCAAACGATTACTAAAGGTAAAACTTAACACATGTAATGCTTGTGTTTATGGTGAGCTGGGTAGATATCCCATGTATATACATAGATATGTACGTGTAATTAAATATTGGTTTAAGATATGTAGATCTGAAAATATCATAATTAAAACCATATATAATTTTGCCGTCTCAGATTATCATAAAGGCTGTCATAATTGGATATTTAATGTTAAAAAAATGTTTGATGACTTTGGCTTTAGTTATGCATTTGATGATATAAACACTATTAATATTGAGATTAACTCATTTGTAGAGGAATTTAAACGGAGAGTTTATGATAACTTCACACAGGACTGGTATAGAACCTTAAATAATAGTTCGATGTTAGATGTTTATCGAAATTTTAAAATCTTAGACATTTTACCAAGAAGTTTAAGATACTTTTTTACCAGATTAAGATTGTCAGCCCATCCACTGCATATTCAAACCGGTCGTTATGCAAGAGACGTCGCTAGAAATCAGCGTCACTGCATGTGTTGCAATTCGACCGATATTGAAGATGAATTTCATTTTATTTGCATTTGCCCGGCGTTTAGAAACATTAGAAAAAAATACATAAAACCATGTTATTACAAAAGGCCATCTATGTATAAATATTTAAGTTTACTGCAATCGAATAATAAAATAGAACTTATAAAAGTATGTCTCTTTGTTAAAGAATCACTTAAAGTTCGAACATCTATTATTAACGCAATAATGCTTTAGATGTTCATCCTCTTTTCTTTGTTCTTTTTCCTGTTTTCTGTCTTTGTTGTTTTTATATTTAATTTACTTTGTTAGCTAAGTAGATCATTTGTAAATACGTGTAAAAGTTTGTACCTATCACAATTGACATTGTACTGTTTTCATAATGTGTTGTTGACAATGTACATTGTATAAGTCAAAATAAACTGTCTGTCTGTCTGTCTGTCTGTCAATGGAAGGTAATTTCTCCTATTCTTTTTTCATTGTTTGTTGAGGATTTGGAACGTTTGTTTACAAGACAGCGTTCATTCTGGTTTAAATATAGAAGATATAATTTTAATTTTATTGTTATTTGCAGACGATATGGCCATTTTGGGTAAATCACCAGAAGAAACTCATTTAGACAATCTTTACCTTTATTGTTACTCATGGGGACTTACTGTTAATACTAGCAAAACAAAAATAATGGTTTTCCGCAAAAGGGGTAGAATTCGTCAAGATGAGAAATGGGTATATAATGGAGAATCTATAGAAGTAGTCGATAATTTTAACTATCTGGGCACTATTATTAATTATGCTGGTAGTTTTATATTAAATCAGGAACATATAGTAGGAAAAGCTCTTAAGGCTATGAATACTTTGCTTTTTAAATGCAAAGAGTACGATCTTAAACCTAGAATATTTTGTCAAATGTTTGATGCCTTTGCTGGCTCGATTTTAAATTATTCATCAGAGATATGGGGTTTTAATAAATTTAAAGATATTGAACGCATTCACTTAAAATTTTGCAAAAGGTTGTTAAATGTTAAAAGCAATACATGTAATGCAATGGTGTATGGTGAATAAGGTAGACACCCAGTTTATGTAAATATATATGTTCGTATTGTAAAATATTGGCTTTAAGTTGTAAATAGTGAAAATATTATTATACAAACTGTGTATAAACAAGCGATAAATGATTGTAATAAAGGGTATACAAATTGGGTATCGAATGTAAAAAGGTTGTTAAATGATTATGGATATATATTTGAACATGCAAATATGATAAAAACAAAGTTGTTTCTGTGTGAATTAAAATGTAGAATTATAGATACATTTAAACAAGAATGGTTTGGCAATATGAATAATAGTTGTGTTTTTGATATGTGCAGGATATTCAAAACAACTTTTGAATACGAAACGTATTAAGATTTACTGCCAAAAAGTTTGCGTACATACCTTGTTAAACTAAGGGCTTCTGCCCACCCTTTAGGAATTCAAACTGGAAGATACACACGTAACCATATTCCTCGTAATGAACGATACTGTCAATGTTGTGATCAAAGGGACATAGAAGATGAATTCCACTTTATACGTAAATGTCAATGTTTCCGTCAAATAAGGCAAAAATATATAAAACCTGTTCACTATGTGAATCCATTAGTTTTTATAGTTCCTTTCTTTATTGAACTCAACTTGTAAAATTGAAATTATAAATTTGTGTAACTATATGAAGGAAGCTCTTACCGTTAGATATTTTATCACAAATATATTGTCAACGAAAACTAGTTTTCCTTACTGCCTGTGAAATGATATTAAACTATGTAATATAAATTCGTATTACTTTGTTAATTATACTTTGTTTCAAATTGTAAGATTACATTTTGTTATAACCCATACGTTGTTATATATAGACACATGACAATATTTTGTATTATATTTGATGTATTTAGACGATGTACTTTTGTATAAGTCTTAATAAACTGTCTGTTCTGTTCTGTTCTGTTTATAGAAATAACTTTCACAAATGAAATTCAGTAGGTTTTTTAAAAGTGTTTACTGATTGTAAATGATATGATAATATACTTTTTATATTTAATTTTTTGTTTAAAATATAACGTATTTTTTTTCTATATGCTTCCAGGTTCCTTTCAACGATACAATGATTTGGGTGAAATAGAAATTATTTTATAAAAAAAATTCAATGTTAATATCGATGTAATTTGCAATCCGTGTATGTTACATTGAACAAATATTTAGTAAAAAGTATTTCATTGTTTTTGCAATTGTTACAGAAACGAGAATGTATTACCATAAAAGATATTATAATATTATAAATAGACACGTGTTTAGTTTTACTATGACGTAATTTAAAACGGCTTGTGGATGTTTTCATAACAATATTAGAAATTCTCTTTTGGTTAGACTCTCAGCCTTGACAATATTTTATATTTCGTATTTATTGTTTTAGGATGGGACACGTATAGTTTCTTTCATTTTTTTACTTTCTGGATAGTGATCAAAGTATGAGATAACAAAATATTATCAGTAAATTCGTGTATCTCCCCTATAAACATTCGTCTGATAACATTTACCATTGTAGGATTGGGTACACGCAAACTAAGTAGTGGCTTTATACTGTGTGCGTGGTCGATCGCCCGATTGTGCTTTACCTCGACAAACCTTGACATTTGTATTATTGAGACATTCGTAAGCATTTATCGTTCACGTCCTCTAATGGTTATAAAATTAAAGTAGCGAGTATAACTTGCATCGCCACGCTCAACCAATACGAACTATTTAGACACATTTCAACACTTAAATATAAATCGGTAGCGTCTGGGAATGTGCACGAAAGGAAATTACCAAATGAGTATAATTAGACGTGGAGATTATGATACGAAGGATTGTCGGTATAAAACTGCACCTGTTAATCTGGGACGATACTTTACGCACATGCATTAAGCCCAGGTTTTCCAGAACGCGGCTCTTTTGATCTGCAGGTAAGTTTCTGAAACTTTAAAATGTTAAGTGTATTTGGTATTCCGCGCTTGTATTTCAAACTGTGTCACGGGTGTATTAAAGTGAGATACGTCGCTCTTAACAGTGTACTTGATAAGTTTGTTTAGGTTGGAGTTATCTTGCATGCGAAAAAAAGAAACGAGATAAATACTCTCACATTTCTAGCATTTTACATGAATAGACTTAACTAGTTGACTAAAGTTTTGAAATATAATACGTAAAAAGAAGTAAATAATAAACTGCATACGTTTACGATTAGGAATTGTGTTCCTTCAGTGTATGGTGTAAATAATCTACAAATTGGTATTTTGGTGTTCAGAAGTCACCTAAATATTTCAAAACTTTAGTCAACTAGTTAAGTCTATTCATGTAAAATGCTAGAAATGTCAGAGTATTTATACATGCATGAAGTATTTAAGTACGAAACGCAGCCCGGCGAACGAACATTTCACTCAGTAATTGGTCGTTGTCGACTCAGGCACTAATTAAAAGTACCCTTGCTTCTATTAAGTATACTGCAGTACTAGTGCAATCTTCTGCAAGGCACGGAAAATACGCTCAAAGGCACCCGGTATTACTCAGGGGTATTTTTGTGTAATTCATGTAACCTTTATCGCTTACTTAAAAGTACCCGGGGTATTTTACAGTAGAACCTGAGCCGACAATAAAAAATCGAGCCTAAGAACTATACTTGACTTATGTCAAATGCCATAAGTGCTCCGTTTTAACAACATTAAGTGTTTGACCTCGCTAAAAAAAGGTTCGTATGAGACATGTTGTGAATAAGGGAAAACATCTTGGCTCAGAAACCTCTGAAAACAAATAGTCCGGGCATCTTATCATTAACACCACTTGGGTTGTATTTGAGCCGCTTCAGGCGAAATGAGTATCATGCCACATGCGCCCAGCGCAGCTGCAAACCAACCTGTGCATTATGCGGTGTTCCAATTTATTTAAGAGAACACATTTAAGTGGTTTTGAATTTGAATGGCTCGTTTTCACTCAACCATAGTAATGATAGATAGCATCTGATCGATTAGCATATATGCGCGCGGTTTTATTATACTGCTATAATAGATCGATTTTATGTTCACTGCGTTAACCTGATCACGCACTTATTCAAACTGCTCTAACCGTACAATGAAACTATATATCTTGAAGGTAAGTAATCAATATAATCAAACATTAAATGAGCCTCGCTCTGGGAAATTGGGTCTTAATGCATATGTATTAAGCGTTTCCCCAGATTATCCTTTGCAGTCCGCACAGGCTGATCATGTACGACACGTTTCGCTTTTATGGAATATTTCGTTGAAAGCAGGTCTCATCTAAAGAATATACAGTCATGGCGGAACATTTCGTCCTGGATAAGCCTTTGCAGAGTGCACATACTAATGTGAGACGATACTTCATGCACGTGCATTAAGCCCCGTTTTTCCATATACTTTGTTTTTACGCAATAGTTCAGGATGTATTACTTATGTATTGCATTTACTGATTAATATACCAACGTGTATACGTAAGATACTTGCTGTCGAAGTCATTTTAATTCGCACCCTTTCGAATGCGCAACGTGTTCTTCTTGTGGACTTTATCAATGTATGCATGTTTAATGTATTGTATTTAAACATTGAGGTTCGAGACCTCAGTTAACAAACCAGCTTTCACCAGACGTCTCGGTTCTGGGCGAGTATCTCTAGCTGCCCCCATGTTTGGCCCATCTGCTTAGCATCTGCATCCCGGAGCCATGTGTTCCTAGACCGTCCTCTCTTCCTTTTTCCTAAGGGATTCCATGTGAGAGATTTGCCTCGTCGTATTGGATGCATGCTTGCGAAGGGTGTGGCCCATCCACCGCCAATGTCTCCTTCAGAGAAATGTTGTTTAACAACAGAGAAATGCTATCAGAACTCTATTCTCAGGTCAAATTATGGCTCATTTGAAAACAGGTAAAACTAAAGGTACTAAATTACAAACGCAAAAGGCTGAAAATTTGGGTACCACGTGGAGAAGCTAATTACGCATTCATGGGCCTCGTTTTGGGAAAACTGGGCTTAATACGTGTGCGCAAAGTGTCACTTCAAATTATCCTGAGCAGTCCGAATAGGCTAATAAGGGAATTCACTTTCCGCCTAAACTGGATTTTCACTAAGAAGAAACTTCCTTAAAAAGAAAAATACCATAAAGCGGAAAGTGTCGTAACTGATTAGCCAGTGCTGACGTCATATGATAATCTGGGTCAACACTTTACCCAAGTATTAAGCCCCGTTTTACCAGATCGAAACTCATATACAAACAATACATCATTATGTTTAGTCTATTAAGCTGCTGGTTGTTTTTTTTAGAAGCTTCCTTAACGTTTGATTAATGATTTGTTTTTTATGTTATTGTTTCATTAAAAAGGTTAAAAAAACCCTGACCAACTTAGAACTTTGTTAAAAATGACTGTTTGCATAAATCATCATATTGATCAAACTTTTGGAATCTGAGCAAATGAAATGATGTTGTTGTTGTTATTTTTTCAAGCAAAATAAAGTGACACATTCAACGACCAAACCTTGCTACGGAATTCTTAAAGAAATAGTCGTACAGAAAAGCCAAAGCAAACTGAACGCATGGAAATAAAATGCAAACTTGATAAGGTTAAGCTGTGTGAGGAATAAACTGTAGTTAACAATGATATCATGCCCATATATTATAAGTTTTAACGCTTGGCAAATACAATAAGTAAGAGATTGAACTGCATTGCACTGAAAACAATAGTATGTATATTTATCATCGAGCCCATCTGTCGTTAAATAGCATGTAAACGGCATATGATCCAAGTGCAATCCGCTACATAGAAGAGGCATGATATACATGTAAGTGCATTCACAAAGATACAAAAGTCGACGAGAGTGTAATAAGTACAACCATTAGAAATTTATGTAAATACGTGCTTTACTAGTCGTCAGACGGAATAAATAAAACAGATGTGTGATGGTAAATAACTCTCGAGTCCGTTTCCTGTGTAGGAACAGTACTTGATGGTGGAAGATCAAAAGAATGCTCCAACTGTAAGGCTCGATCCCTTGACCTCCGTTGGCGGATACCATATCCATTACGCCATGGTGACCACATAAATACTCAAAATCGACGAATATTTCGTAAAATATGTTGTAAAATATAGAGTTAACCCACAAACAAATAATAAATATTCATTGAAATTGATTGTTATTGTGCTTTTAAGCTATTCGGTTTAGCTCGATTGCATCGAAAGCTTGGGGCTTAGTGCTACTGATAAATGGCTTCTTTAGTGTCATAAGCATTCAGCTTAAATAGAACAAAAAAAAAATTGACGGAAAAACGCCTTGTTCCGCCGCTGACTCTTTGAACCGCAAAGATACTTATGGACATTCGAGTTGGTTCTTATGAAATGCATGATGCGGATGTTCGCTATTAATGGATATCATACAGATATATCGTATTAATATTGTCCAATTGTGTGCAAATCTGTTTAAACGAAAATGGTCGCTGTTTGTGTTTCAGATATCTGTTTATACGCGTCTTTAATGCAGCACGTACGGTGCACACGATTTGTTTATCTTTTTATCAGTTTCGCAATTGGTTTTTTTCTAAGAAAAACGGATATAACTTGACTTTTCTGAATGCGGAAGTCTGCATTTGTCGTATTTGATGTCTCAACGCACAATGAATATAGAAAATGACATCAAACGATATTCAAAAGTCATTAATAACATTTTATTAATGAATTTCCCCAGTTCTTTGCTGAGTATTCGATTATACTGATAGGTTCAATTCATCGTCAAGTTTTATTCTGAGAAAACAGACCGCGATATTAAATATAAAAACTAAACGATTTCATATAAGGTGCGGGGTGTCATAAGTCAGGCTACAGTTTCGTAATGAGATGTAATGATGACTATTCATTTGCAAATGGGAGTGGAACGCTTTAAAGTTCAATGGTTTCGTGTGGGGTGTTTATTTGTCATTATTTTCTTAAAATTTTACCGTGCACACCACATTTAAGCGTTAAAACCAGTCGAAATAAAGAGTGGATAAAATGGGAGTATTATATGATAAAATGGGAGTATTATATGATAAAATGGGAGTGTTAAATGATAAAATGGGAGTGTTAAACTGTAAAATATTGACAGAACTCTGTCGCGGCCTGGGAAAACAGCACTTAATGCATGTGCATAAAGTAACATTAAAGATGAGCCTGTTCAGTCCGGTCCGCACAGGCTAATATGGGACGACGCGTTTGCATGATTTGAATTTCTGTTAAAAGGGTGCCTTTTGTAAACAAAACTCCACTTCATAAAGCCAAGTTTTCCCCCAAACTAACTCAAATTTAATTTTATTGAAGAAAATATGGTTGGGTTTATTTGTTCAGTTTAACATTTTAAATCCGCCGATACAAAATTCTGTTCAGTCAACCTAGGATTATATTTAAAATGGAAGTAACATACTTTAGTGTTTCTCTTAAAAAATAAATAATAATAAGCAGCATTTTAAACACAGCTTGTTCAACGTTTTAGTTAATACATAAGTTTAATTTGAAATATGGATACATTAGTGCATTTCTCCGTTTTCTAGTAAACAATGAGCAGAAAGAAACCGAACTTTACTATCCAGATGCTGTATTTAAACACGATTTATTAGTATTAAGATATTAAAATGATAATATTGAATATGAAGTAAACAATCGCAACGATATGAAACGAAAACTGCATTCAAATCAGTCCCTACCCTCATTTGTAATGTGATTAGATTTCAATAAATGAGTCGCGCTCTGAGAAAACCGGGCATAATGTGCGTAAAGTGTCGTCCCACATTAGCCTGTGCAGTCCACACAGGCTAATCAGGGGCGACACTTTCCGCGTTTACTTGATTTTCGGTATAGAGGGACTTCCTTGAAACTAAAAATAACGGTCACGATGTGTCTTATGTTTTCATTTTACTGCTAGGAGCTTGTGAAATACCATTATATTTACTTAAAAACACATTTATTTTATGTAAAAATATTAACTTATCATTTTTATACAATAATAATTTAAGCAAATTTATTAAAACTTAAAAGAAATATGTTTACAAGCTTTTTAATGATATTACACTTGTCAATTTCTAAAAAGACGTTAAATATCTTTTTAAAGATATTGTTGATCTCTATACAATACAACAATAGTCTTTCGTGAGCTTCATGACACAATTTTGCCATCTACTTCCGCGTTTCTTTTGATAGACTAAAACAAGAAAACAATGTGTAACATACTGGCCCATTATTAGAACAACATTCAATGACAGTTGACACAGAATACAAAACCGCAAACTGTTCTACTTTGAAGCTATGAACAGCGATGTTACAGCCAGCAAGACATTAATGTTAACGTAATTCATCTTTAAAATCGATGTATTGTGTGTGATGAGTGTATAGATAAATACAGTGTTCCTTGAAATAATTTGCGGTTCACGTGTATGGTATTTACAATCATATATATATGATACATTAATGCTTTACAGAACATGTGGTTGTGTCGGCAAAAACTGTCGGCGGGAGCTGTAATTGTGACCAGCTAAGAAAGTTCGCAGCGAGTAAAGTCGAGGTATAAAGCGAATATTAATACGATATAAGTGAGCTGCATTAAAACAATTAATGAAAGTAATAAAGGGTATAAAACGGCGAAAAGCACATATCTCGACATGGACGTCGCAATCTTGTGTGTAACGTGATAATCCCCCCCCCCCCCCCCCCCTGTAATGCATGAGGATCATTTTGACCAAACATTTATTACGTCTTTTATTGCGCTTCCGCATTTCTCTTCAAATCAACATAAAATAATTGTTGAACTGCCAGTGTATGGTTCAAAACTGTATAGGCTTTCAGATTGATGACATCTGTAAACATATATTCGCCATACTTGGAAATGATCAAGATTTTACTATAAACATCATCCCATTTTGTTCAACCACGTAAAACAATAAATAGTTGCACGTTTCCGTGTTTACGTGTGTTTAATGACGCATGAACTGTTTACGCTCGTATGTTGTTGTTTTTTCAGTTCCGATATGTCTCTTAGAAAACGGTCCATACTTGACTTTTCAAGATACGGAAGAATTCGTCTGCGTGCATAGTACATTGATGTGCACCTTTATCTCGGTGTGTGCTTTTGTTTCGCAAATTTCAAACATTTCTATGAGTTCCGTTCGACATTTTATTCGAAATCCGGATGTGTGGTTACAAACGGAGTATATTGACTTGTTTTGTGTCCCTGCAATAGTTTATTAGTCGCTGCTTAACTCTGAATACATTCCTTGATTTAGTGGTCGATTTGAGGGTTAAGACTCAGTGGTGAGTAACATAACACAATTTCATCACCCGATGCAATTTAATAAATCAGGTCAGTCGCTTCGAGCAGTTTCTTGGACAAAAAGTCGGACAAGTCGCTAGTGCCGGATTAGCATGGTGGAGGCCCATACCATAGGCGGTGAAACGTTTAGGGCCCATTCCTACTAGAACGGCAGTTCCCAGTCGATTTCAATTTCACTCGTTTAAATAAGCCTACCAGTGCTGGCAAGACATAAAATGTGGCCATGTCCTTGTATAGGTATAAAATGACATCTTGAAAACGATAAACCAGCATAACAATACGGTTTTACAATTAATAAATGATTGTCACTTGGTAAGATAAATCAATATTCGTGCTAGGATGTCAATTCTACAATAATTGGCTTTATCAAGTCATTATATTAGGCTAATTAACGAAGTAACAAAAAATCTTATGTCACGGCCTCATAGGGTCCCTAAAAGTTGGAGGGCCCATAAGCAGTATCCAACTCTGCATAATGTTTAATCGGGGACTTCAAGTCGCACAGTTCTTAACTCTTTCAGTGCTGGAACCGAATTGTGAAGGCCTTTGCAAACAGTTTGGATCCAGATGAGACGACACAGAACGTGGCGTCTCATCAGGATCCAAACTGTTTGCTATTCTGATAGTAATCTTTAAAACAAATCGAAGAAACTGCTAATTGTATAAATTCATCAGACGACATTCTAACAGACGACAAATTTCCCAGCATGCAAAGGGTTAATGTTCGATAGCACCACGTGGTTCTATTTTGCAAATCTGTATGGCTAAGATGTATATACCATGTGGAAACACGTTAACGATAACATATAATTTATCTCACGTGAATGCGGTATCTAGACTAAGTTCAAGACTGCGAGGATGTTTCGATCATGGAAATTTTTTGAACAAACACTTAGTTTTACAAAAACAAAGTGTATTTGCATTGAAATACTGCAAAAGATAGAGACAAGTCGAAGATAACACAAGACAATCCCGTTTATAAACACAAAATGACTTACTGAGTAAATCGAGAAGTTTATACCTGGACAACAATGGCCAAAATGTACATTACATGTTATACAAGTTTGTATACTAGTCAATGACATGTTGTATTAATTTCCTTATGGATGCACGTGTAAATTTGAGCCTCGTTCTGAGAGAACTTGACTTAATATGTGTCTTGTTCTGATAAAACTGGGCTTAATTCATGTGCGTAAAGTGTCATCCCAGATTAGCCTGTGCAGTCCGCACAGGCTAATCAGGGACGACACTTTCCGCTTAAACTTGATTTTCGGTAAGAAGGGACTTCCTTCAAACTAAAAATACCATAAAAGCGTAAAGTGTCGTCCCTGATTAGCCTGTGCGGACTGCAAACAGGCTAATCTGGGACGACACTTTACGCACATGAATTAAGCCCAGTTTTATCAGAACAAGACACATATATGTGCGTAAAGTGTCGTCCAAAATTAGCTTGTACAGTCCGCGCAAGCTTATCAGGAACACTATTCGATGTTTTAATTTTAAGGAAGGATCTTCTTAGCGAAAATCAAGTTTTGAGGGAAAGTGTCATTCCTTATTAGCCTGTGCGGACTCTATATGTCAATCTCGAACGTACATGCATTATTTCAGGTTTTCTCAGAGCGAGACTATTTTTAAATATCGTTTCAAGGCGTCGCCTTTGATTCTTTAAGTGGAACATCGACTAATTGATGAATACACTTAAATATTGCAGATGATGCATACAATATATAAAACGAAAATATTCAGGCTTTACAAAACGTCTACCGATTGAAAAGGAAAATAAATAAACACAAATATACTTCAAGAAATAAAAAAGAGACATTTGACTAAATGAATTACTGCATTTTGTAATTTAGTATCCGATGGTTGACTCCACGAATATGTTTCGAAACTTACAAGTAATTTAGTCTCAAATCCCGCTTTACAATATCATATACCATGGTTGAAGGCGTAAGAAGTGATGACATCATTGCCAACAAATAATTTGGTAACTGAAAAGAAGTCGATGATGTGAAAGACTAACGAGTTGAATACCTGCATTAAGCAACGTGAAAGAACGCAAACGCACCGAGCTTGTCCCGTTCAGTTTAAATGTTTTAAATCCGAAGATAAAAGTATTGCCCATTCAAACTAAGTATTTGAAATTAAAATGCATCCTTTGCATATTTCAAACAGGTAAACCATTTAACAATACCTAGCTATTCAATGTTCTTTTGAATACACTGTTTTAAACGTTGCATATGAAAACAAAACCACATCGCTTACCTTTTTATTCCACTGACGTTCAATTTACAAGTCATGGATCGAAACCGAAACAGAACCCAAATGCATATTTTCCGAAAGTTTGTTACAAACATTTACAAACCTGCGAGTGAATGTACATAAATTTCATAAATGAAGAACATTTGATGTACATTAAACAAGTGGTGTGTTCGTAAGAAACACAATGCCCCCTACTGCGCCGCTTTGAATTAAAACAAAGTTACATTGTATATCCCTTTAAACAATATAGCTTCCCTTGTGAAAATGATCTGTACCTGCCAAATGATATAACATATAATTTATCTCCCTTTAAAGCTTGTCACTTCCCTTGGATTTTGTTTTGTGACCTTTGACCTTGAAGGATGACCTTGACCTTTCACCACTCAAAATTTGCAGCTTTATGAGAAACACATGCATGCCAAATATCAAGTTGCTATCTGCAATTTTGCAAAAGTTATGGCCAATGTTAAAGTTTTCGGACAGACGCACAGACTGACAGACATACAGACAGACTGACAGTTCAACTGCTATATGCCACCCTACCGGGAGCATACAAATAGGGCATACATTTTTTATATCAGTGTGATAAATACAATCAACATTGAAAACATACTTCTGCAGCAAAACATACTTATGCACATCATGACACTTGAAACGTGTATAACATGCGTTGTTTCTTAAAATAACTTGTTTTATAAGTCAACAGATAAATATTGTCCGGCTATTAAGAGCTGATGTGACGACCATTAAATATTAACGCACGGTTCAGGTCAAGGTAAATCCTATGTAAGTAATTAACCCATTTATGCCTAGCGGACTCACCCATCCTTCTAAATTGGATCAATTTATTTCCAAAATTAGGTATGTCTGGTATATTTATTTCTATATTTAGAATAGTTCTTACAAAAATTCCTTTAAGCAAACAGCGCAGACCCTGATGAGACGCCGCATCATGCGGCGTCTCATCTGGGTCTACGCTGTTTGCCAAGGCCTTTTTCTAGACGCTAGGCATAAATGGGTTTATTGATACCCTTTAGTTTCGCCAAGGCAAGATGACTTGTACTGGGGATATGCAAATGTGAAACAGATCGTTATAGTCAATTTCGTGGTGGCACTTTTATTTTGAGATCGGATTGCATTTATCGCAGTCGATGCATCCTCACTATGGATCCTGTTCATAAACTAGATTAATTATCATTTCAACTGGCTCTCGACCGATATAATGGGAATCAATGACTTAGAACGATCTGTTTCACATTGCATTTTCCCAGGACAAATAATTTGGCCTCAGCAAAACGAAAGCGAAACTATGAGCTGTATTGTTTTTACCAAAATGCGCTACACTTTGATACACATCAGACTAGGACTAAGAGCTTGATGTAATATTGTGATATTTAATATCTGTTACATAGCACATCTATTGAAACCGTTGCCAAGGTTCAAAAACTATCATTAATGTCTTGGTATAGATGGTTGATTTGGTATACAGTTGTATGAATAATGCATTTGTTTGTTTTTTTACAAAAACCGTATAGTGTGCTTCTTAACTAACAGTTCAAATGTGTGTCCGTTTTCGAAAAACATGTGTCGGTATTCAATAAAATGTCAGTTATCTTAAATTATTTCATGTATTGATCGTTGTGTGTTATGTTAACACCCACGTTATCTTTTAACAAATATTAAGAATTTATCGGCGAAAACAGTTTTTCTGCTCATACAACTGGAATTCAACTCAACAGGAGGATTTAACAGTATAACAATGCCATAACTAATTGCAAGAGCTCGCGGCCCTAGTTCATGTTTGTGTGGGACCACGATTTTCTGAGGGAGCTTGTGGTCAAAAAGTTAAGATTTTTAATCCCGGTATATTCATTAAATTACACGTCCTGCTCTTGTAACAAGTTTCCGACGCATTTTGATGCGTTTGTAAATTTTCATTCAATAGAATGACCAGTGGGGTTTTAAACTTAAAAATAAAATCTAAACATATAGTACGCTAAACTGTCCATTCAACAAACATTTCAGTATTTTAAATCTATTTAATAGGAGTGTGCTTCTATTTTACCTATTCCATATTAAATCAACTGTAAGCAAAGTACACGTTGTAATGTATTTCCTTTTTGTAGTATCTGGATGAATCTTGACCATGAATTACATGGGTGCATGAATTACTTTGGATATTTATGCCTTTCATTCCTACGCTTATTCTGTCTAAAGAAATAAACATTGGACAAAATTATTCGTTTGGATCTAAAATTCGTCGATCTGTCTAACCACGAAATTAACGAAAACAAGCAAATTCGTTGAATTGATATCCCCGCCAATATGCTTCTGGACACAAAAGTGTTATATTTGACACTCAAAAAAGCTTTTTTTTCAAGATACAAAGGGCCATAACTCCGTTATTAACAGATGGTGTGCAATGTCATTTGGCATGAATTATCCTTTGATCCATATATATGCTCATACCAAGTTTCAATGAAATCCGCCAAAGCACTTCCAAGATATGGCTCCGGACACACACAAAAAAGCATTTTTTCAAGATACGAAGGGCCATAACTCCGTTATTAACAGATGGTGTACAATGCCATTTCGCGTGCATCATCCTCTTATCCATATATATACTCATAGCAAGTTTCAATGAAATCCGCCAAAGCACTTCCAAGATACGGCTCCGGACGGACGGAAAGACGGACGGACAACGCCAAAACAATATCCCTCCGCCTATGGCGGTGGATAATAATGTCCAATGAATAGTAATGGCTTCACATTATACAAATATAACCTTATTGAAACTTCAGCAGCAGCAAAATCTGGAGGGAAGCCTCATTATACCATGCGGTCATTTATGGAACGAAAACAAACGTACTAGACAATAAACACATGTACACAACAAACGTTAAGAAATTAGTAAAACTGTGGTCCCGCCTTGAAACGGTCAACGGATTGCATTGGTTTTGAACCGGCTTTAAAGAGCCCCATCTCATACTTCATACCGAATTATTTATTTTTAGAACATTTAAGCGTAAATAATAAATAAAGACTACACTATTAACTTGCAACAAAACGAGTTGTCATTTTATTTCAATTTCAATAGTGTTTTTAACATTTTTAACATACATAATACAGCCAGCATATAAGCATTGTGAGTGGCCTTCCAAAAGTATTTGGATTAAACATTGTGTACATTTTACACAAACACGTGTTTGCTTTACATTTAAATACATGCATGTTTGTTACAATCATGGTCAGGGGCAACAATGACACAAACCTTGAAATTGTGACGTTGTGGCAGATGCAAAAGACGTGTTGATTAACAATTTATTTTTCTACATACATGTATTATACATTTAATAGTCATATTTAAGTACACAATACCGCAGTGAAATGAGTCACTTTTTAACAAATGACCCTTAATGTACAAATTAAAAATAAATTAACATTTACCGTATACAATATTTCTGTTGATATGGATATTTAATTTAAAACCGTATATATTGTGATAATAGTTATACTTTCTTGGTTTATTTTTGTAAAGTACTTGATGACAAATGGCAGATCGAAAACACGATGTCACTTCTGAAAAAAAAATATTCAAATTATGTACAACCATGTCTGATATTCGTTAAAAAAACAACACGGTAACTGTGTATGTAACATGAGGCTAATAGTTCACTATCAGAGTCCTAGAATATTATATAATAAATGATTGTGCGTTTAATAATGACATTGCAATAATCTTCAGAAATCATTTAAACATTAAAATCTAGAGGGAAATGTAATATACCCCTATTAACAGGTGTATACGTCGCACCGGAATATAAGACGCCTTACCTAATTTGTAACATTTTTCTAATATCTCCACATATAAGACGCAACAGAACTCGTCTGCATATCCAGCTAATATTAAACATAACTACTCATTTTGGTCTCAGATCAAGACAAAAAAGCTTCGTATGTTATAATACATATAAGGATAACCTCTAAAAATCAGCAACTTACATCTGAAGTCCCTTTATTCATATAGTCTTTGGAGGAAAAGAAGTCAACCCATATTTATGAAATGATTTATTTATGAAATGCAACAAAACACTAAATCAAAGAAATAATTAAAAGATGAATTGATTTAAAGCAAACAAGCATCCACAGATTTTTAGTTGATAAATACTCGATAATTATTGATAAAAATTAATACTAATTATTAGTATGTATTTTGATAGTATTAAACACAGCATAGTTTAGATCCCTTTTATTTCAAAATTATAAACGATAAATAAATATCAATTGAAAAAACATTGGAAAGCATAGTACATGTACATATTCACCAAACCCTTGTGAAGAACGAATTAGAGGACACATCCACTTTACGTAGATTATAGCAACAAAGTCAAAGTTTAATAAGAAGTGTTGCATTACATGCACTTGAGCGAGACGTAAAATTATTGAATTACTTTTCTTAGCCAAAAAATATAGTGTTTTTTTAATGAAAGAATGTTTAATATTAATATTTCATTACCAGTAAAAATCAAGAGTCAAATGTTAAATGGCTCGAAATTTTGATGAGTACAAACATATATAAGGAGTCGAAATTCTTTTGATAAATGATTATCTTTTCTCGATACGTTTATAAAAAATGCAGCATTACAGAAGCATGTGTCAATAAAGGTTACAATCACAACAACAAAGGATGCACAAAGTTGACAACCAATGTCCCTCAAGTTTTTAATTTACACAATGACAGATATGTATTCAAATATTGCCTGGATATTGTTTGCAATGGCATAACTATTTTCTGATGTTTTTAAAAGATAGGTTATAGGGATAACAGGATAACAGGGCAGGCTTTTTCCGCTCCATTTTGGGAATACGCCACACTGGAATTTGGGAATTTCGCGTTGTGAAAATCCCCATTTTGGGAAAAAAAATATTCGCAAAATTGGCTCAATTGGGAAAAATAATCGCATGTAAATAGTGTTTCTTATATTTCAAAGAAGCCGTTAACTGGTAAATAACGACTATTTTGATAACTTATTATTGAAATTTTACAAAGTATTATGAACATGTGAGATAAGTGCAGGTTTTTTAATCTGAATTTGGGGAAAAGGCCTGGCCTTTTTTGAGGTGAAAAAAATCGTGCGAAGCGCCGGATTTTGAGGAAAATAAGGAAAGTCTTAAATAATCATTAATATATTTTACAGTTTTTAAAACAAATTCAAGGCAACAGATAATTTTATTATGCAACACTTTCTATTTTCTACACCGGATAAGGTTAACTTATATATTTTAAGGTAAAATAAAATAAAAAATAAATATTTTTTTTTTTTTTTTTTGGAATTGGGAATTTTTTTTTTTCAATTGGGAAAAAAACAACCAGATTTGCTTTGGGAATGGGGCCGAATTTCGGACCCGTGGCATAGGGCGGAAAAAGCCTGCAGGGTCAATAGATAAAATTCAGGATTCATTCCTACCCTTAATTATAACTAGAGTGTTAACAAGATTTTACTATAGCCATATAAAGAAAAATGCCCCACCCCTTGGAAGCTATTTTTTTCAAGCAACCATAATTATTTTCGAACTCATCCAAGATATCATTGAGACCAATCTTCTGACCAAATTTCATGAAGATTGGAAAATAAATGTGGCCTCTTGAGTGTTTACAAGGTTTTACTATAGCCATATATACAGCCATATAAGGAAAAATGCCTCGCCCCTGGTGGCCATGTTTTTAATCAAACCAAAACCATTTTCGAACTCATCCAAGAAATCATTGAAACCAATCTTCTGACCAAATTTCATGAAGATTGAACAATAAATGTGGCCTCTAGAGAGTTAACAAGGCAAATGTTGACGCCGCACAACGGACAACGGAGAAAAAGCAATCACAAAAGCTCACCATGAGCACGTTGTGCTCAGGTGAGCTAAAAACAAACATTAACTACTATAACAAGAGGGCCAAGATGGCCCTAGTTCGCTCACATGAGAGGAGTCGGTTCATTCACTCTTTACCAAATGTCAAACTTTACCTAGATATTGTCAAGACAAACATCCTGGTCAAGTTTCATCATTATTGAACCAAAACTCTGGCGTATGGAGTGTTTTTGTTTTTGTAAGATTTGACCTGGTTACCTATATTTTGAGTTGACCCCCCTTACAAAACATCAAAATTTGCTACAAAAATAAATTTTATGACCAAGATTCTTAAAATCTGAAACAAAATTGTGACCTCTAGAGTGTTTACAAAGATTTTGTATAATATAAAGATAATTTGAACAATCTAAGGGCAATAATTATGGCATTAATCATGTGATTTTGCTCATTATCAAACTTGATATAGATCTTTCAGCAACTTTGATAAAGAATGCTTGAGAAATGTGAATGCTAGAGTGTCCTAAACCAGTCCTTAATAAAACCTCACCTGAGCAATCCTGTGAGCTAAAAAGTGTGTTTCACCGATTTGAGCCATTTTCCAACTTGTCCGAGAAATCAATAAAACCAATGTATTGACTAAGTTTTACGATGATTAGGCAAAAAATGTGACTTCTAAAGTGTTCGATCACAAGGTTTCCCTCGAGTCACATAAGGAAAACTGCCCCAACTCCCTAATGGCCATGTTTTATTACCGATCCGGACCATTTGCGAACTCATATGAGATATATATACAACCAATCTTTTCACCAAGTTTCATGATGATTGAGCAAATAATGTGACTTCTAGAAAGTTCACAAGCTTTTTTTACTATATAAATATAAGAAAACTGCCCTCCCCCCTGGCAGCCATGTTATTCAACTGACCGGAACCATTTTCAAACTCAACTCTCGTATCAAGAAAACAAATGTTCTGACCAAATTTCATGCATATTGGGCCAAAAATGTGACTTCTAGAGTGTTCACATGTTTTCACAATATGCATGTATATATAGAGAAAAATACCCCGCCCACTGACGGCCATGTTTTTTCACTCATCTGGACCATTTTCAAACTCGTCTGAGATAGCAATAAAACCAATGTTTTGACCAACTTTCATGATGATTGGCCAAAAATTGTGACTTCTAGAGTGTTTACAAGGTTTCTCTATAGGAAAATAAGGAAGACTGCCCCCCCCACTGGCGGCCATGTTTTTCAACGGACCGAAACCACTTTTGAAATCAACCAACATATCATTAAGGCAAACATTTTGACCAACTTTCATGAAAATTGGGCCAAAAATGTGACTTCTAGAGCGTTGTTTTCACTATATACATACAAATGTATATAGAAAAATGCCCCGCCCACTGGCGGCCATGTTTTTTCACCGATATGGACCATTTTCAAACGCGTCCGAGATATCAGTAAAACCTATGTTTTGACCAACTTTCATGATGATTGGGCAAAAATATTGACTTCCAGAGTGTTTACAAGATTTCTCTATAGCCAAATAAGGAAAACTGCCCAGCCCACTGGTGGCCATGTTTTTCAACGAACCGGAACATCTTTTGAACTCAACCAACATATCAATAAGGCAAACATTTTGACAAAGTTATATGAAGATTGTGCATAAATGTGACTTCTACAGTGTTTACAAGGTTTTTCTTTTTTTTGACCTAGTGACCTAGTTTTTGACCCAGCATGACCCAGTTTCGAACTTGATCGAGATATCATTGGGAGAAATCTTCTGACCAAGTTTCATGAAGATCGGACAATAAATGTGGCCTGTAGAGTGTTAACGAACAAATGTGGACGGACGGATGGACGGACGACGGACAAAGACCGGTCACAAAAGCTCACCTGAGTAATCAGGTGAGCTAAAAATGTGGATTGGAGGTCACACAGATGAAAAACATATTAAGCCTAATTAGTTATAGGTTCATAATTTAAATAAATAAACTCAAGTTATACACCTAGACTACTGTTTGGGACCCACTCAATGCTGCACCGCAGGCATGACAGTTCGTGGTATTGACGTCATTTTCCAGCGTACAGTGCACGCATATCCGTGACGTGTACCCGACTAAGGGCGGACCATCCAACTCGAGGCTGCCCCTGCTCTTCCCACATATTTCACACACGGTCCAATCTAATGAATTTTTGAAAGTGCAGTATTTGCAGGACCAACCAACAGCACGAGTGCTGCCTGTACTCAAAATCTGGGGCGGATATTTAACATTTAAAGGGTTGGAGCTGTCACTGACAGACCGAATATTCACTGGAGCCGTAAAGCTTCCAGTAGGTACAGTGTTTTTTGCAGGGTATGCAAACGGTATCGTGTGTGATCCAGACTGTGTTGACCTTTGGAGAACTTCTGACGCCGATGGCAGTTTTTGCCTTCGAACTTGGCCTTCATATGATAGGTTATTGTTGCTAGGGGATGGCTCAGAAAAACGGTTGCCTTGATAATTATGTGGGTTACTATGAGGATGAGTGACATTCGGTATGTTAGAACTGTGAGAAAGATTTGCTTCAGTAAAAGGCTCTCTCGTCGAGTTAGTAACGAATCCTGAGTCTTTACTCAAGATTTGATGACTTTTAACATCATTAATTTGGGTGCTGTAAGGTAGCTTTGCAAATCTTTCGGCTGCTTCATTGGCATACACATGAGAAGCTCCAATACGAACATAAGTCGGTTTACCACTCACATCCTCCACTAGAGGAGTTTTCTTCAGAAAATCTTTTCTGGGACCTTCGAAATACTTTTCACCATATTTTTGCATTAAACCTTCATTCACAAAAGACCATTCCTGCGATGGTTTAAGCGGATTAACAACTTCTTCCTGCTTTTCAACTGGAGTCACGTGTTTGTCGTCCAGATGTTTTATACTTGCCAATACATGTTCGTCAATATCACCACACTCAGCGTCAAGTTCTTTTGTTTCTTCATCCATATAAGGAATATCAATTAATTGCAAATGTTGTTGCAACCGATTTCTAAAATCTTCAGTTGATTTACCTTTAACACCAGTTTTATTATCCAAATTAACTCCCTTAGAAAGACCAATACCTTTACTTAAATCATTGCTGCTTGAACCTCGACTAACATGTTGATCAGTTCCGATACCTTCGGCTAGTTTAACATTTTGAGGAACTTTCATTCCATACTTTGAGCAAATTATTTCTGCAGTGGATGTCGCGGACCCCTGTGTTTGTAATCGAAATTTTACCACTTCAAAAACCTTTATTCCAGTATGCTCGACTAAATTCCATATTTCACCTATTATTTCACACTCCACTGACGCCATTAAGCATTCAAACGCGATATACAAGAGAATATCAGGAGGAGGCACAACGTCTAACTTAAGGAGCTGACTAGAAGACTCTCTGTATCCAATCTTTCGAAACAGGGACTCCACATTTTTAAGATGTGATTCCACTTTTGTACGAAAAAATCCTCCATATTTCTGAAAACAAAAAAAGCATTTAAAGTGTGACTATAATTTTCATTGAAATTCATTACCCGATCGTTTTTCCCCATTTTGGGAATGGTGCCTGGGCAATTTGGATCCGGAAAAATCATGATGTTGATGGTTTGAATTTTTATTGTTGTTTTGTCTTTCTTGCTAACAGATACTTAAACATTGAGATTAACACTGTTGAACTCAGGGATTTCAATTGAAGCAGAAGCCTGCTTTTTGATGCAAGCATTTAACAATTTAGTCACTTTTAACTCCTCCAAAGTGTTACATGTAACCTTGCATCATTTTAATGCAAATGTTACCATGAAAATAACATTAAATGAATTTTATATTAAGAAAAATGTTTTTAGTTGTTTTTAGTTAAATTTAAGCAAGCAAGTTATACAAAGAAACCTTAGCAGAGCAACCAGCGAATAATTATCCAGGAACAAGATACCTGAACTTCAGTATTTTGACCCTTGAACATTTTATTTGACCCCTTAAAATTTCAACCATGGGGATTTTTGACTCCTACATGTAGATTACAAAACCTATTGATATCCCTGTGAACTATTTTAATTACTTAGTTTCAAATGATACAGCTAAATTCAGAGATGAACTAAAGGTTGAGATTTACTTTTATTTATATTATATTTTTGGAAACCTTCAAATGGGTATTTAAAGGAAGTCATTTGTTAAAATGTATACTTTTTGATAAATTGGGATGCGACAAAATTGGACCACAGAAAAACACTAAAGTTAACTATTTTTGTATAAATACAAAAAATATAATAAACTAACCATGTTTGCACATTTGAAATAGTGTAAAGATAAAGCAACAAGAGCTGTCACCATAGGTTGACTTATGCCCCCTATAAATGCTTGGTAGAAGTTATGAGCTTTTTTCAAAACCTAAATGCAGATTTCATAACCTAAACGCGGAATCTAAGTTCAAGGTCAAGGTCAAAGGGGTCCAAAATTGTGTGCGTATGAAAAGGCCTTGTCCATATACACATGCATGCCAAATATGAAATTGCTATCTAAAGCGACAGAGAAGTTATAAGCATTTTTCAAAATCTAAACGCAAAGTGTGACGGACAGACGGACGGACAGACGGACAGTCAGATCACTATATAATGCCCTACTTTGGGGGCATAAAAATGTCTTAGAATATCAAAATAAATCAGAAAGCCACATAAACTACATGTAGAGAGTGGACACCATGCTAAATCCTTGAAATGCACTAAGTGACCCTGTAACCTAGTTTTTGACCCGGCATGACCCATATTCGAACTTGACCTAGATATTGTCTTGATACAACTTCTGACTAAGTTTGGTAAAGATCAGATGAAAACTACTTCAATTAGAGAGCGGACACCATGCTAAATCCTTGAAATGCACTAAGTGACCCCATGACCTAGTTTTTGACCCAGCATGACCCATATTCAAACTTGACCTAGATATTGTCTTGATACAACTTCTGACCAAGTTTGGTAAAGATCAGATGAAAACTACTTCAATTAGAGAGCGGACACCATGCTAAATCTTTGAAATGCACTAAGTGACCCCGTGACCTAGTTTTTGACCCGGCATGACGCATATTTGAACTTACTAGATATTGTCTGGATAAAACTTCTGACCACTATATAAACTGAAAACTATATACCCCATTTTCTTCGAAAGGGGGCATAAAAATACAGCATTATCTTTGAAATATTAATTAGTAGTTTAACTACTTATATTTAATTTCAATTCATGTTAATCATGTTTTGCATATTAAAACTTAATTGCATGCATTCTTTTTATATGGTTAACTGTATGACAAGCACATTTAAGTTTAGCAACATGTTTCATGTAGTGTATATATTACATACTTTGTTTTTACTTTCATGATCACAACTTTTTTCTTTAAACCATTTTACCGTACTCATGAATGACATATGGTTTACAGCATATAAACAATTCAAAGTTTTATCCCGTGTTTGTGAAGGGGCTTTTTCCCTTCTAATGTGTATACAGTGATTTTGTTCACCGCATTGGGAACGGGTATGGTACCCATGCCATTGGGAATTTTTCGCATTGTGAAATCACCAAATTGGGAAATAAACCAGTCGTGAAATCTTCCAATTGGGAAAAATCAAGTTGTGAATTGTACCAATTGAAGAATGGTATTTTAATGACTTTGTTTAATGTTTGTCAGCTTTAAATGACACAAGAAAGCAACATAAACATGTATTCACAGTCTTGCACAAACAACAACATGCTATCCGAACACACGTGGTGTTGTACAATGTAATTAGTTGCATTATTTTACCCTTTAAAATTTCTGAATACCAGATGTACATTATGAATCCTGCTGATTAAATTCTCTTTATTGTAAATTAAATCAACAATCCAGTATAAAGAAAACAACACAATAAACAACCCTCTTTCGGCATTCAGGTGTACATGAAAGTGCTTAAGGTGTTTTTTTCGTATAAAAATCAGGGCCAGTATCCGGCCCCATTCCCAATGCAAAAAAGTATATATTTTTCTCAAATGGGACTCAAAAATTCCCAAATGAGGATTAAAAAAAAAATATATATAAAAATTCCGGAAATTGGGATGGGTCCAGTTCATTTTGGGAACAGGTCCGTGGTTCATTGGAAACAGGTCCGTTTACATGACCCATCTAAAGAAGGAACAACAAGAGCTGTCTCCATAGGATGACATATGCCCCCAATAAACGCTTTGATTGAAGTTATTGAAATGTACTAAGTGACTCCGTGACCTAGTTTTTGACCCGGCATGACCCATATTCGAACTTGACCTAGATATTGTCTAGATTCAACTTCTGACCAAGTTTGGTAAAGATCGGATGAAAACTATTTGAATCAGAGAGCGGACACGAAAAGTGTGACAGACTGACAGTGCGAAAACTATATACCCCCTTTTCTTCAAAAGGGGGCATAAAAACACTGGTATACAAAATGGGTTGCAGCCTGTTCTAAATTGCGAAAAGATGATTTTCAAAATTGCAAAAAAATGAGTTGCAAACTAATTAAAATTCAGAAAACTTGAATTACAATTGTGAAAAACAACCATTCCCCTAAAAAGTTCATAAAGCCCTGCATTAGGAAAACTACATGTACATTGTGTATATTGCATAATTTGGTGCTTAAATACTCGATCTATGCCAAAAAATGTTGTAAACATGCCAAGATGTAAACAATACCTTAAATAGTAAAATTCTATGTATCGGTATACAGATTTTATAACGTACATGTAGATAAAAAAATGAATACATGTGAGCTGACACTGGATTTAATGCATAATAGGTCTATTGTGGACAAAACTTTACATATATGCAGAACACAAGGTTTTCCCAGACATTGGCTAAGATCAGCTGATTTGTTTGATTGCCAAACACTAGTCTAGGGCACATGAAAAATATACATGTTGCTTGTGATCAATCTGTAGTAAAGTGCTTAAATTAATGCTTTGATATATATCCCAGTCAACATTTATTTGATATTTATATTTGCATCTGCATTGAAAATGAATTCTATATAATAAGTTCACAGCTTGATAAATATCATCAATCTGCTTTAAAGTATTAAATTAACGTACAATGGAATTGTGTAGGACTTTTCTTGGCCATTTTGGGATTAGGATTTTTTAAATGGAAAGTCAACGGATTTAGGAAAACTAATTTCATAACACTATTTACAATAATTCGAATTAATATAATAGAACTAAATTATATGAATTATAGTAATATACTTTTTTGATATAATTAAATTAAAATATATATATCATAATGATCATCATAACACACTTATTAAAGTAACATAAATACTCCAAATGGACGAATATTTCGCAAACTATTTACCAAATTAAAGACAGTTAACACATAACAAATCAGTGTTTCTCATTGCAACAGCCAAAATGTAAACACTAGATGTGGTATGGTAACATAGAATAACATGATAATACCTCCCATTTTAGTGAATAAGTTAAACAATACTAATACAGAAAATTATGTAATTTTTCCAATGAGAACTTTGGGGAAATTGCAAAAAGGAGCCTTTATTAAGCCCTTGCTAAACAAGAAACCGTCGGAGACGGGTGATGCTCCCCAAAGTTGTTTTTTTTGTCACAATATTGCACTATATACTCAGATAAAAGGAAACGTCTTAAGGGCACAGTAGTTGGGGGGACAAGAATTTGTTTATAGAAAATTTCAAAGGGCCATAACTCTGTGAAAAATCATCCGACCAATACCCGCTGATAATATGCACGTCTCCTCTTGGTAGTGAAGCTTCCCATAAAGTTTCATTGAATTCCGGTCATTAGTTGCTGAAAATTGCCCGGACAAGTTTGTGCACGGACGGACAGACAGACAGACACACACACGGACAGACGAAGCGGCGACTATATGCTCCCCCCCAAAATAAATGTTGGGGGAGCTTAAAAAGCAAAAACCCTGCAACTGTACATTACCTTTAATTTACAAAACTCCTGTTTCCATGGCATAAGACACAGAAGAATAATATAACCCTCCACATGACGAAACGCTTCACCACACTTTGTCGCCACAAAATTGGGCATTGATGCACTCTTTAATATGATATCCTGAATTTCGATATACTGAAACTTATTTTCAGGGGCGCAGGTACACAGAAATGCCAGCACAAAAGCTTTGACCTGGACTAGTCTCTCCTCTGTGTTCTGGTCAGTATCCCATTCATGGCTTTCTTTACTAAGTAGATGTTTCTTGTACACTTCAACTGCTTGGCTTTTAACATCACTCATTCTTTCCTTGCTAGCAATAGGTGACAAAATTAGTCCAAATCCATATCCTGCAAAAAGGAATCAAAAGTTTCAGTACTTTTTTTTTAATTAATAAGCAGCAGTATTAGCACCAACAACAATAAGCATTTTGCATGTTCATTTATACTTATCAATCAGGCAGCAAAAATACCATAAAGTAAGGTACATGTATATCTGAAAAGGATTCTAACCAGGAAGCTTACTTTCTAATAAAATTGGAAATTATGAATCAGTCTTTATAACCCTAAACAAAATGCAACATTGCATTAATCGAGATCTTTCTGCAAACCAGTCCGTGTCACCATAACAATTGTTTTAGTTTTTGCATTTACACTCAGGCATTACATAAGTTTAAATTTTATTTCAAACACTTCAGTTTCTTTTTGTTCGTATAATAACTACTAAATAAGCAAAACCGACAAATTCTTCCTGTATGTCATGTAAACATACAATATAGGGAAATAAAGGGTATTTCCCCCAATCATCATCAATATACCAAACGTAATACCTTATTGAACCAACATTATGCCAATATGTTGCATATGATATCGTTATTATTACATGTTGTACATGGCAAGTGTGGACTGTTTTTAAACAAAGCAGTTTGTTGTTACATACTATTACAAACAAAGTAATAAGTTAACTGTATTAGATTGCAAAGTATAGTAATCATTGGTAGTACCATTGTTCTTTTATGGTAACCACAGGAATTGGAGGCATTTTGTATGTGTTCATTTGTTTTCATCAAATACATGAGACTGGCTATGCATACGAGGACAGATTTTCGAGAACATGACAACTTTTAAAAATAATGTCACTTCTTATTTTTAGAAAATGGTTACTGGTAACTAAGATGCAATCAAATCCATAAATTAAATACAAAACTAATGTTATTGTGAAAACTTCTATAGGCAATATGAGCATGAAACAGAATATGTTACAGTTGTTTTATATGTGTTTGTCTAACAATATTTTTAAATTTTACCATAACTGATTATTGTGCAAAAATCTGTAAACTTTAAGGAATGAAAACAGCACTCAAGAAATAAACAGTAAGTTGAGTAACAACTCAATGATGACAATCATACATTTCTCCATTCATATGACTGTGGTAATAGTTTAATGAACCTGATCATAAATAAACCCTCATACAATGTGTTTCCACCATTTTTGGAATGAAGCCTGCAGGGCTCTTTAGATTGAAAAGAAATGTGTCATTGCAACTAGAATTGGGAAATATATTTGTTTTGTTTTTATTTCAATTCATTGAGCTGGATCAAAGGTGTTGGGCGCATGGCCAATTCACTGAAACACTATCAATATGTCATAAAACAACATTTTTCATCACAAAAAAAAATCTGTGAATTGGCCACGCGCCCGACACTGGATAGGGAGATGAATGAAATGTTGCAACTTAAAAGATTTTTTTTGTAATACTCCAAATAGGAATTTTAAGGAGTCATATGGGAAAAATATATAATTTTAGAGATTGGGAATGGTGAAAAATTTGACCAACATTTCCCGCTGTAATAAATACATTTCACATTTTGAAATTGTTGTCCATTAATACTCTATAGTTCAACTTCAATAATTCATTTCAGATGCATAACAAATTTAATACCACATTTTATATGAGGCTAAAATTGTTGGACAATATTGCACAAATTAAAAGTAATACATAATTGTTGACCGAAACCATACTAATATTTTTTTATGTAGACAACTGAAGTAAAAGTACTTGGTTACATACTATTTACCTTTCCACTTGATAATTGTGTTCTATCTGGATAAGTGTATCATATGCTTTACCATGTGCTTTTTGTGTTAACTAGACAAGCATTTAAAATAATGTGTGATACCTAAGTTGGTGAAACCATTTGTAAAAAAAAATCAAATAAATTAAAGCACCCTTACAATTGTATTATCTGATACTTTTCAATTTACAATTTATGATATCAAAAATGAAACCCTTTCAACAGTTATCTACAGATTCGAACTTATGAATACGCAATATGCATATTATACTGTTACAAATCATGACCAAACTTGAAAATTCATCCAACCCATTTTCAGAGTTAAGGATTAGAAACAGACATTGAACCATTTTAATATATACACCTGTCAATAATACCCGCAAGGAGAGTTAGACAGTATAGATAGATAGAAATATTGCTTATGTCATAATTACAATTGTCCTCAAAGAAGAATATAATTGTGTAGTTAGAGCTGTTAAATCCCATGTCATATTGAATTGTATTGTAATCAAAGAACCTTAATAACATTAAACAAAATTGTCTTTATTTGTATTCTTCTTCGGACACAGAAAGACCACAAACTACACTCAGCAGGCTTAATCTTTCTACACTTGTTCACTTGTACAGTCAGACATTACACATGACCACAAATATTTTTAGGTTTGGTTCAAAGAGAATAATCAGAATAACTAAACCTGGTGAACAAAGAACAAATAGCCATTACCTCACACATTTAGATAAATCACTGAAAATGACTCCATACAATTCAGTCACAATCATACCAGTGGATATGTATCACTGTTATATCCATTTTATGACTCAGATAATTCTGTATCATTTAATACTCTGATTACAGAATTCTGACCTAAGTTATTATTAATACAAACACTATTTCCATATGACATGTTAGTCATGTAAAATTATATCATACACTAATTTTACTCTGTATGGTATAATAAAAATATTAAAAGCACATATCAATGAATGCTATGACCTAATTTTTTTGTTTTAAATTAACATCCATTTCCACACATTGAAGTTATATTGCCCTCCTTTTCTAGAACTATTTATTCAAATTCCTGAATGAATCAGTGCCCAGCAGACTCTTTCAAGTTCACAAAATGGAACGAAATAAATTCAGAACTTTGTACAACACGCCCATCAACCTCAACCATCTAAATAAAACTTAACATAAGCTCTTATTAACAATTATAACATGTGTAATTATAAACATTTAAATAAAATATTTTCAACGATTTTTTCTCAAGTTTTATGTATCCGAAATCCACGTCTCATAACTTTCATCATAATAATCCCTTTGTCCTCGATTTAATTTGATTATGTATAAAGTCATTATTTTTCATTTGGCCATCCTTGTGTAAGATCAAAATTAAGATCACAACTTATAAAATGCTCGTAACTATTTTATTTTTACCCGAACGTTTAAACGAGCATCTTGATCTTGTCTGTCCGAAATTAAGTTCATCCTAGTACTGTAGCCTATAGCGATACAATTCATGTTTAAATGTTCATTAAATTTTCATAAAACGCAACACACGCTCAACTAAAATACGTAGAACTGTTCTATCTAAACAAATGATAATCTAGATCATTCAAACATTATTTTAGAACACAGGTCAGAAAATTTTAGGGGATTCCCCGTTACTAACCCAGTGCTGGTTACACTCAACCAACGTTGGCTTGCGAAAATGCGATGAGATTTACCATACAAAATCGAGCCTATCAAGTCTACATGACAAGAAATGCAAAATTGTCCAACAATATGTATACTTACACAAGTATTTAAGGAAACACATATAAACAACATTTTTACATGAAAGTAATCGCGAAAGTAATCGCGCTTGCATAAGTGACTATCGTCTGAGCACCAAATATGATCGCTCAAGTGAGTGCTATTACCGCGAAATAAAATATTTCTTCTATCAGATTTTAGCCGCCGGCACCCGCTGTATTTATTTAAGGTAAATAAATATCATGAATAAGATCATGTGAATAATGTTAATAAAACAAGCATTATAAGAACAGAAATGCTTGCAAACACATACAAGTGTTTTAGGGAACGGGTCACTCGCTTGTTTGAGTGTTAATACAATACATGAAAATTCATACTACACAACATGACACTAATCAAATTCTACCCTGGCAGTGTAATGTAATGAATTGGAGCTTCAGAGATTTATAGGAAAAAAAATTCCATAGAAGTAAAGTTTGTTCGAAACCACGTGTCTTAATTATAGCTGTATTGCAGGAAAATGGCTGATCATAAAATGGCTTCGCCAAAACAAAGGTCTGCAATTACCGTACTCAACATTTTCTAAGCTGAAAATATATACCGGTACTATACAGGCAAGCTTTAAGTGTTCTACTACACATACGTGTCAAAACAAAAACAGAATAAATGTAAACTACTTTAAACTTTAACACTTTAATGATATAACATCCATATCCACATAGGCATTTTAAAATAGTGCCTGAAAATTTACACATATGTTGATTGGGTTAATATCGAACCACTGAGACATAAAGTATTAATTCACACGAATTCAGGTTTTCTTGTTGCGCTGTTTAATTATCCCCACGCTTTTAAAAGCGTGGGGATATTGTATAGATCTTCATCTTTCTGTCCGTCCGTTCGGCCACTATGTCCTCCTACACTATTAGCACTAGAACCTTGAAACTTACACACATGGTAGCTATGAGCATATGTGCGACGGTGACGGCGACGGAATTTTGATCTGACCCCTGGGTCAAAAGTTATGGGTAAATAAATGGGTTTATTTTATGCTTTCCGGTGGTTTATAGAGAAATATCCGTGAATTAAAACTGATAATTTCACTGTTTCAAACAGTGAAAATTATCAGTGAAAATTATCGATAATTTTCACTGTTTACTGTAAAATGACGTCATTTTTTTTACAAAATGACGTCATTATCCCAGCGAAATTTGTTAGTTTAACTCTTTAACAATGTATATAAACTGTGAAAAAAAGCATAAAATAAAAAGAAAAATTGTTGGAATCGGTGGAATATCGATTTTAATTCACTCGTGATCATAGAAAAATATTTTTATCCACCAAATCCAACAAATATCCTCTACGAAATGGATAAAAAAACGCGTTTTACTAACAACATGCGACGCACATGATAATTACTTTTGACCCAGTGGTCAGATCAAAATTTCAAATGGTGTACCGTCGCACATATGCTCATAGCTACCATGTGTGTAAGTGTCAAGGTTCTAGTGCTAATGGTGTAGGAGGAGATAGTGGCCGACCACGCCCACCCATTATTTTGTTTTAACATTACTTCTTCATTTATTCACCAATCGACTTCAAATTAATACTGAACATCTCTTATGACAACACGGTCTATCTCGACAATCCATGTCCACATAACCCATCCCAGGGCAATTGATAAAGGTAAAGGCAGCTTGGTTCCCGCCCTCTTTCAAATTTATCGAGAGGTCCACGGGTAATACTTCCCCGTACCCCCTAATTTGTTTTCGTACCCAAATTGTTTCGTACCCAATTTTTTTTCCTACACAATTTTTTTTTCGTACCCAAAATTTTTCTTACGCAAATTATTTTTTGTACCCAATTTTCTTTCATACCCAATTTTTTTCGTACCCAAATTTTTTTATGTACCCAAATTTATTTTTCGTACCCAATTTTTTTTCGTACCCAATTTTTTTCGTACCCACATTTTTTTCCTACCCAGATTTTATTCCGTACCCAATTTTTTTTAGTACCCAAATTTTTTCATGCCCAAATTTTTTCCAACCCATTTTTTTCGCACCAAATTTTTTTTGTTCCCAAGTTTATTCGTACCCATTTTTTTCGAATTTTTTTTTCGCACCCAACTTTGTTCGTTCCCAATTTTGTTTTCGTACCCAATTTTTTTTCGTACCCATTTTTCCCCCAAATTTTTTCGTACCAATTTTTTTTTCATACCCAAATTTTTGTCGGACCCAACAAATTTTTCGTACCCAAATTTTTTTCATACCCAATTGGTTTCGTACCCAAATTATTTTTCGTACACAATTTTTTTTGGTACCCAATTTTTTTCGTACCCAAATTTTTTTCTTGCCAAATTGTTTTTCGTACCTAAATTATTTTTCGTACCCAAATTTTTCGGGCCCAAATTTTTGTCGTTCCCAATATTTTTTTCATACACACATTTTTTTTCGTACCCAAATATTTACGTACCATTTTTTTTTCGTACCTCAACTTTTTTTCGTACTCAAATTCTATTTCGATCCCAAATTAATTTTTTTAACACTTTTTTTGTACCCACAATATTTTTCGTACGCGCATATTTTTTCGTACCCATTTTGTTTTTCGTTCCCAAATGTTAATTCTTACCCTCATTTTTTTCGTACGCAACTTTTTTTGGGCATAATTTTTTTCCTACCCAAACAAAACTTCTTCATTTATTCACCAATTGACTTCAAATGAATACTAAATATCTCTAATGACAACAAGTTATTTCTCCACCATCCATGTCCACATTACCCACCCCGGGGCCCCACTAACATAGGCCAAAATTGCCTTATAACATCTATGTGGCGTGGGAATACGCGTCGGCCTCTGCCGCGCCACTTCTAGTTTAACTTGAAATTGTATGATTTAGTAGTTAATATGTGTATGCTGTCATATGAGTCGAGCATTGCGATTATGATTTATTTAAGACCAGCGTAGCTCAAGACCAGCCTGTGCATTCCAGAAGTCTGGTCAGCAGCTTCTCTTTACGCTTATGAGAACACGCGCGGGCTGGTTTCGAGCTGCACTGGTTGCATATGACTTAAGAAGCATTATCGCATGATGTGGCTCACATTTATTCCATGTTTGTATGCGGTCAGCTAGTCGTTCACATGGTCTTTGTTCCGATGCGTTTTTACGTTTAAAGTTTAGCGATGCGCGTTTTGTGCATTGACTTATATTGTAGACAGCAAACTTGTTTGCATTGTTTGTTTTTGTTTGCCAAGAACGTTATCGTATACTGGACGTTAACAGTTTTGAGCGCCTATACATGAAGTTGCACATACATGTAATTTCTTTTTCGCTGAACGGTAAAGCTCGGAATACGCCGAAACCGCAATTGCAAAGCTGCAGAATACATTGCGCATGTTGTTCCATGAACACACGCGAGTAACCAAGACCGACTACTGAGGCAATTGCATGTATTTATCTTCAGGCAGAGAGTTAACCCTATCCCATAGTGAGATATAATGTCATACATGCAGAGTTCGAAGAATCATTTATATCAATTATTTAAAAAAGTTTAAAAGCTCTATCCACCGAAAATAACTCAATGCATTCTAAAATGACATCAGTTTTAACGAAAGAGTCGTCGTTCGCTAATCTTGCCGAACCGAGGCAGTGGACTCACAGGCAAGACTTTTATCAAAACGGTTATCTTGTCCTCCGAGCTTGATATGTTAAAACGCAAGCCACTGAACACCAGTATAATGATTAGCTAATAGATATTTGAAATAATAATATGTACAAACAGCCATTTGATAGTCTGTTAATGTAAGGGAGAGAACATACAACTTTGCCTCTCACCAGATTATCAAGAATGATTGCCCATACGTAGAATGAAGTACATATATGTTTATACATACGTGTGTGTGTTGAGGGGGGGGGGGGGGAGGGCAAAGAACACATTAAGATAATAAAAAAATATGTAAGTCCGAAAATGACCGCTAATACAATGATCGCAAGTGCATAACTATTGCCTAAAACGTGTTATTCTCTTTTCGCAATCTTATAGTAAATAGTTTTTTCATGTTTTGATTTAAATATTTGTCCCTATTATCACATTGTATTCCGTTATTGAAGCTCAAGCAACATAAGCAACAAACTATAAAAACAGACCACCATTATAGAAATATATCAGACCTGCGTGTGCTTAACACTGCCTCATACTTGTTTGGTTTTTAGGGTTTCGTCAACAACGACGTTTTATTAGGCCCTTTCTGTGTAAATTGCAGCATTTCTTATCAGAGCATTAAACCAGTTACTATTGTCTCTTTTTCTCATAAATGATCAAATAAAAAGTGCAAAAAACATCCAGACAAGATTTGTGTCAAATATGCATGGGGGCAATTGAGATTCCCAAGAATAACTGGTTACGTGCGAAGGGAATGAAGGGAAGGGAGGGCGGGAAGGTGTGGAAGGGAGTGAAGGTCATAAATGAATAGTATCTTGTAATTGAGGCTGACACTAAAGTACATACAAATGTCGTCAGCAGTACACAAATGTTAAAAATATGACAAGTTATGCTGCAAAGAAAAGTTGTAGTTCTGTACAAAAAGGAACCACAAGGCAATCAAGTGGAGGTTGTTTTGAAAGTCATAAAGACTGCACACTTTGTAGTTGTAAGGTTAAATTGGACAAAGGGTATTTTGGTTTGTACGTACTGACCAATTTGTTTTAGAGGCATGTGATTCCTGTTTAGATGTCATATGGTTTATTCTATGGAAAGGACAAAAGACGCAAGGTTGCGGCAGTTCGTCATGCTGTTATTGAAGCAGTTCGTTCACAAGCTGTCACTCTTATACAACAAGAAGGTCTTGCTGTTCAAATCAATCATTTACAACGTTCAAATGGTTTTGTTGAATGCAGCGGATTTTGTGACACCTGATGTCCTGGACAGTGAAAAATATTTGTTAAAGATGTCTTTTCTCTTTGCCACTGATAGTGTTGATCACAATATTATCTTCATTGACGGCAAATGTACTTTCATGGGATGGATGTCAATACATCCGTTACCTACGCATCATGGACGAAAGTTCTTAATCCGCTAAAACAGGCCACAGAGCTGAACACTAGAAATAAGACAAAATTCCTATCTTGGAGTACGGTTTGGCTAGGCATGCTTGTAATGAGGTAGTATTTGAGGATCTGACGCGATTTCTGGATTATGACAAAAGGTTCGATATTTTGTGAGAAGTCTCCTTCATCTTCATGCAGGCAACACCGACTTTGCAGGGAACTATGCATATTTTCCACCAGGAAAGCTAGCACCCTGAGCAGTCGTCAGTCAAATTCTTGTTTATGATCATTTGAACTCTGGGGATAAGTTGTGTTTTATTTCAAGATTAGACTATGTTTGCAAACTTGATATGAAGAACAACCTTCCTAACATTGTAACATTGTATCGACCCTTGTATTGGAAGGCTGCCGAAATCATCATTGATGTGCCAAATAGCAGTTGCCTGAAAATTATTGTTATGCTGTTGGGGTGTTTCATACAATCATAAATACGCTGGGGGCCATAAGATCCCTCATTGAAGGAACCGGTCATACAAACATACTTGAGACTGTCTACGGGGAAACTTCCATTGTGCAATTTATGACAGGGAAAGCTGTCCATAGGGCTTTGCGGGGTCATTTTCGCGTTGACAAGTGCGTACACAGCCAGCTTATTTCAAGAAGATCCAGAGATTGAGATACTGCTGGATCAGGCAGAGAAATTGTACTCTTCCATTCTTAGGGGCGGGACGACGCAGATACTTCATGTTCTAAGATTTTGATCAAACGCGATACGGATACAGAGAAGAAGAAATATAACCTTGCCCAAGCCACAAAGACCAGCCAACTATGGCTGAATTAGCAGCTTATACATGGCAACGATGTTGATCAAGGCGGGTCTTACTGGTTGTTAGATGATGCATTTGCAGGCAGTATGCAATTGTCTTTCCGTCTCTGCTGCAGCTGATTACTTCAATTACATTCGATATGCTTATAACTTTCTTCAGCCAATGAGCAGCCTATATGAAACGCACCCAGAAGTTATTGAAAGTTCTATAATGGTTTTCACGTTGTTCGTAAGAGCAATCAGTGCTGGACTGGGCTAAGCAGTGATCTTGCAATTGAGCAATCAGTGATGAGGTCTCTTAAGAACATATGTTGTCTTACTCATGGCAGTGGGTACGCCAAAGAAATGAAAAACCTTCGGACCCTATCTCCACCTGTAACATCCGAGTACAACAGTGCGATGCAGAATTTCACAGGCCTGACAATACGAAAAGTCAACAACACAAAGACTCACCTGAGGTGCGTATCAAACGAGATGCTTCTGATCTCGAGAAAATTCAGACACAAATTACAACCTGCTCACCCTACACAGCTGATCCTACTCTGAGAAAACATTGTCAACTGGATAGTAGCTGGATAAGTTATGAATCTTCATGCATTTACTGAGGTTTGAAACAAGGTCATAAGAGATATCATGGGAAAGTCGACCTTTGTTTTATAAATCTAAGAGAAAAGACAGATCCCAAAATCTTTGAAATAGCTCCGCTGTGAAGATTGCTAAAGACCGCTTTTGATCATGCCCTTCTGTTTAAGCGTTTCCTGGTAGTGTCAAAATCTGGAAATCTCTCCGTTGAAGAAATATTGTCGTATGTACTGAGTCCCAATCCTCTTGCCCTCTTTGAAGCCAAGAACATACTTCGTAAAGCCAATAAGAGATAAAGCTGTAAACGTATCAAGTGAGGCTGTGATGAACTGTATTCCTGAAACAGATTGTTGCGTGTCTGATGCTGGCTTTTTGCTTCATCGTTTATTATTGACAAAAGGGCGACACAAACAACGCAGTAGCCGATTCTTATGCGGATTTCACAGACAAGCAACAGTGGTGTTCGATGGTTACAAAGACGATCCTCCTATCAAATATATCACACACACAAGCCGTGGATGTAGAATTCAAACATTTAGAAACGCACGGATTATTTGTTTTTTCTATTTTTCATTTGAAAGAAATATGGAAAAGGCAATAAAGTTATCGATGTTCATTTAACATGTTGACTTTTTTGCCCATTGATCAATATTTTTTTAAGCAGATTTTAACAAATTCACTGCTGATTGCAATACTTTTAGACTACTATGTGGCCATAAAACCGCGTCATGTTCGAGAGCAATGTGGTTGCAAACGCCGTCTTTACGTCTTTAATTTTGTTTTGAGGCCTGGTATGCTCATTCTAGCACAATATATAACTATTGGCTTCGGTTTACTTCCAACCACCACCAACCAACATCCAACAACCATAGGAATGTGCTTCTATAGGCAGCACTTTCTTCAGCCATTCCCCGAATGTGGGAACATTTTAAAAGCGAATCGTTAAATTTTTATGGTAACTCGCCCTTGAGTCGGACGGGTTAACGGTATAAGTCTATAATAACAAGCTTTGTGATCAAAGTCGGGACTAAGCTTGTGCAGGCTATAAGTATCATATCATATGAGTCTATTTTACAAATATTTATTTGATTACCAGTTTCTGTTCATTGGAAAACAGTTGATTAACAAAACCCAATGAATTCACCCATGAGTCGGACACATTCGCCCTTAGCACGGACACATATTTGTATTAAGCATTTATATTTATAAAAATGCAAATTTCAAAGTAGCAGGCCTGTGTTGAAGTTATGATTTTATTATTTTCTCAACATTTTGACGAAAATAAGATATAAAAAGAGGACGAATTACATGTACACTTTTAGTGTCCATCCGAACTTTGCAACAACGTAACCATTTGTAGCACTGAGGGATGACAAAGAAAAGTACAAACATATAAAGATACAAGATTATGTGATTCTTGTTGTGTGTGAGCTACGGGATTCTTTATAGATTGAGTCATGTTTATTGGAATTAATATGTGGTTAATTCTTAAGCGTATGCCTTTGCCAATAGATTAACTAATGTTCGCCATAAGGGCGACTTGTGTTCGCCACAAGGGCTAATTGAGTTGTAAAACATATTTACTGTAAAATGTATACGATGTTAACGATGTGAAACGTATCTTACAAAAATGCCGATGGTATAAAGATGATCGATAAATTAAAAGTCTGAATTGGCCGTCACCAAAAGTTATTTATACTGTAACGAATCCAGAGTCATCGTGAGATAATATTTGATAACATTTTATTTCGATTTTTTTTTAAATTTGGAGTATGATGGCTAAAGTGTTCGTTATAACGTCACAAATAATGCTTAACCAAAACTTATCTTTGCAAACTACAAAGATAAAAATGTCCGACTCAAGTTCAGAATCGACTCAAGGGCGAGTTACCCTAACCCATTTCGACATTGTGAGAACTTGGTTTAGCTGCAAAGGCGTGGTAAAAACATTCAATAGGGAGAAATAGCCAGCAAATGTACTCGACGCGCGGCAGATATGTGGAATGGGTAAAATGGTGTTAACACATGATATTGACCTCTGTGTGATTAAATTAAGCATTATGTGTGTTTACACTGTATTTTGTTAAATAGGCAATTGATCAAATTACATGGAACTTTGTAACCAAACTTGTGCATGGGTTCTCTCACATACCTCTTGAAAATTTGTAGAAATCTGAATAAATATATGCATATACTAAAAGAACATCATAACACATAGTTAATGAACATTCTAACAATGTAGTTATCAAGTTTTCTTTTGTCTTGCTAAGAAAAGGCTCACTGAAAGTTTTATATGTATAAGCGCCTTTTCAACGATATTTTTTGTTATTAGTGATACTGTAGTCTGTATTGAAGATATCACACGTTTTCTGTAAAGTATTGCTCTTTATTTTATATAAGCAGTAGTGCTATTGTTGATATTGTGCTAAACGTTAATGTTCCTCCGTTCATAACAGTTTATACTTTTGATATTCGTAACAAAATATAGTAAATAAATTATGATATTTGGCCTACAGATTGTGTGTAACCGACATACTACGGTAGCTTTCCGGTGTTGCTACGAAACAATCTGAATAACTTCCGGCTGTTAGGGGGAACAAAACAAACTTCGAAATTTATTATTTTCTTTCTATTAAAACCAATAAGTTAAAAAAATATGGTAAGTAAAGCAACGCTTTATGCGATTTCAATTCTTTGAGAGTACAATCAATTTAAAGTCATATTTAGATGGTGAAAATAAGATTAATTAGTGGATGACTTGTCAACTTAAAAATGTCAAATGTTTGTTGCAAATCTTGATCATACATGTGTGTAAGATATTCAGATTTGACGTAGTTTTGGCTCACATTACTTACCATGTTACTCTTGTTTTTTGTCACTGTGAGACTTAGAGTTATGATGCACTTTGATAGCAAAGTCTGTGACGAGCATTTTCCAATCACCAAAAAAACTGATGGGTAGTTTGTCCTTTAGCAGCCCCCCTGGAAATAACACATTTAGCAAATGTTTTGAATTTCACAATTTCATATTTTAAAAATAACCTTTATTATCTTTTAGTCTTATGTAGTAAAAAGTAAGGTCACTTCCAACAGCCTTGCTGTTGGGCTAGCTCTTTAGCGACGTGGTTAAAGTGACTGACTACCACTCTGGAGTACGTGGGTTCAATTCCCGGCCTGAGCTCAGTATTTTCACAATAATGGCGACAAGGCAAAAAGTACTGTGAATGCGGGAGTTGGTCTGAGCTGTTTAATGGTTTCTGGGAGGGCCATGCGGATGCAAGACATGCTGTAGCGAGCGTGTCTGGGCCTTGAAACATTTAAAGGGGGAGGAGTGTAGTAAAAAGTAAGGTCACTTCCAACAGCCTTGCTGTTGGGCTAGCTCTTTAGCGACGTGGTTAAAGTGACTGACTACCACTCTGGAGTACGTGGGTTCAATCCCCGGCCTGAGCTCAGTATTTTCACAATAATGGCGACAAGGCAAAAAAGTACTGTGAATGCGGGAGTCGGTCTGAGCTGTTTAATGGTTTCTGTGAGGGCCATGCGAATGCAAGACATGCTGTAGCGGGCATGTCTGGGCCTTGAAACATTAAAAGGGGGAGGAGTGTAGAAAAAGTAAGGTCACTTCCAACAGCCTTGCTGTTGGGCTAGCTAGCGACGTGGTTAAAGTGTCTGACTACTACTCTGGAGGTGGTGGGTTCAATTCCCGGCCTGAGCTCAGTATTTTCACATTTCGTACGAAGCATATTTTGAAACTATAAGATGTACCAACTTTAAACTTTAGATGTAGGGTTGATCCCAATGTGGGCTAGTTCAGCTCATACAAATCATTACTCCAACCATGATACTCAGCACTTAGAATAGTCTTTATAAACTTACTCTAAGAGCCTTTGATAATTTTTGCTATGGCGGCTTTGGGAGTACATATTGATGCACTCCTTCATAAACGTCCTTATTTGCAAAAACAAGATGAATCTAGATCAAATCAATGTTCTAAATGGCATGTGTTTGCCCTCTTGTATATGGTATACGGACCATATGGACCATACGGCCCAGATTAGCAAACCATACAGGGTTCGACATAAACTTTTTTTACAGCCAGTACATCGGACAAGCTCCTCTTAAAATGTACTAGCCCGAATCTGATGTCTACTAGACCATTAATGACATAGCAAATAAACAGAATTGTGTCGTGTAACTGTTTAATCAGGTTTCATCAGAAAATTAATAGTGAACACAAGAAAGTTATTTGATGCACAGAGTAAAAAATAATATAAAACTATTTAACAACATAAATTGTTTGTTATAATTTCACTGTTTATCACCAGTTAAACAAATGATGTCTGTACAGCAGGTGACATTTATTAAACGTTATCAAATTCTAGCCTCCTTGACCGCTGTGCTCCATGCTACCACATCTCCAAGGCCCTCTTCCATCATAATCTGTGTCAGTTTTACCGTCTGATTCTTCTTTATTAACTTATTTGTCGGACGAAAATCCAACCTTGAACAAAGCCATTCTTTAAATTACATTCTCTCGTCTGCTACGCGGTCGCCAAAATGTTTACATCGACGATAGCGATTTTCGATAGAAGTCGTAAAAACATGATGTAAAGTTCTATGACACTGTAGAAAATCATTAACTCTTTCAGTGCTGGAACGGAATTTTGAAGGTCTTTGCAAACAGTTTGGATCCAGATGAGACGCCACAAAACGTGGCGTCTCATCTGGATCCAAACTGTTTGCTATTCTGATAGTATTCTTTGAAAAAAATTGAAGAAAATGCTAATTTTAAAAATTCAGCAGACAACATTTTAGCAGACTACAAATTTCCCAGCATGCAAAGGGTTAATATTCATGACAACCAATGGAAACAAGCTATTTCTGCGGGAAGCTCTCCTTCGCGTCTATAAATAGTGATGAATCATGTGAATGCTCCGCGTTTATTTATATACGCTAGTTTTGTTCTGATGTAAATAATGGATACAATAGTTATTTTACACATCAAGAGAAAAAGGTTTTCGGTTAGTTATAGTTATATGAATCAGTATAGATTTTGTATGTACGACCAGTCGGACAAGCTAGCCCACAGTTTTACTAGCCCGACCACCGATCTTACTAGACAATGTCTGTCGGACGTGCCTTAGTGTCGAACCCTGCCATATGGCCCAGATTAGCGGACTATACGGCCCAGATTTGCGAACCATACGGACCATATGTCTTTAGATAATTTTAATACTCGAAATTTATACAGCTTATTATGCTGTGATACTATACATGTGTTAAAACTAAAAAAACGGGAAATGAAACGTTTGTGTTCATGATTATTTCAATCAAGTTATTCATATTCTCAGATGTGTTACTCATTTTAATTGTGTCATCAATTCTTCATTTAAACAGTATGTATTCATGGATAAAATCTATTTTTATAAAATTTGACATTAATACTTATTAAATTAATAGATGCAGCTTGGTGACAACGTTAATTAACATTTCTTACATCACTAAAATATTTTACAAAAAAATACACATGTTTATCTATCTTAAAAAATAAATGCAAACAACACATGTTTTATCAATGTATAGTTAATACATGTTATATAAGTTTAGCAGTCAAACCTATATTTTAAAATGTCAATGCGGATATAACACTCGCATTATTGACTCGTATATTTGCATCTTGAATACTCCCTTTTTATGACATTTACTGATTGGTGTTATCTATTTCAGTTTTTGAGAATATACCATAATTGATTAACACGTCTGTAATTACCAATTAAAGGTAAAGTGCGACAATCGTTATTATTGTGGACAACATCAACATATGTTTGCATCTGGAGTACGCTCATTTATGACACATATTGTTTGATGTTAATAATTTCACTAATTGATAATTGATGTGTCATTAAAGACTTAGAATTTTTATGTGTGTTAAATTGTATATATTGATAAAAATATGTTACAATAACACAAAATAGTCAAGAAAAAATAAACATTTAAGACGAATTTCATAAAATGCAGCAAAGGCAAATAAGCGCCCGAGCCAATTGTGGCGAAGATATTTCAATTTTCAAATTTAAACAAGTATTTTGTCATCAATGGCATTACAGTTACTTAATATTTTAATTAATTTATTGATAAAATATTGAAAGAAGTGGAACACGAAATGAATATTAATATAATAAAAAAGTATTTTGTCATCAATGTCATTACAGATACTTTAATATTTTAATTTATTATTGATAAAATATTGAAAGAAGTGGAACACGAAATGAATATTAATATAATAAAAAAGTATTTTGTCATCAATGTCATTACAGATACTTAAATATTTTAATTTATTTATTGATAAAATATTGAAAGAAGTGGAACACGTAATGAATATTAATTCAGGCATGTTCCGTATGGTCCGCTAATTTTGGCCATATAGCCCGCTAATCTGGGCCGTATAGTTCGCTAATCTTGGGCGTATAGTCTGGTCCGTATAGTCCGCAAATGTTCAAATTTAAACAATTATATTATCATTAGTGTTGTTACAGTAACTTTTAATATTTATTAAATTTATTGATGCAAAATTGAAGGAAGTGGAACGCGAAATAAATATTAATATAGACATGGTCCGTACGGTCCGCAACTCGGGGCCGTATGATCTGCAAATGTTAAAATTTAAACAACAATGTTGTCATTAATATAATTTCAGCAACTTTTAATATTTTATTAAATTAATCGACACAATATTGAAGGAGTGGGACACGAAATGAATATTAATTCTGACATGTTCCGTAGGGTCCAAAACTCTGAGCCGTATGGTTCGCAAATGTTCAAAATTTAAACAAGAATGTAGTCATTAATGTCATCACATCAACTTTAATATTTTATTAAATGTATTAATTCATTATAAGGAATGGAACACTTAATGAATATTAATTCACACATGTTTTGTATTATCTGCAAATCAGGGCCGTATATTCAGCAAATCTGGGCCGTATGGTCCCCAAATTTGGGCCGTATGGTATGGACCATATGGTCCGCTAATCTGGGCCGTATGGTCCAGGCCTTCCCAAAATTATAATTTATTGCCGGCAATGAGGTCCTATAATCATGCAGCCATTTCCGGCCCAGACTGATTATTTAAGGCCCAAAAATTAAAAAATGAAAGACATAGATGACATTTTTAACAATATTGTAATATTATCAGATTAATATACAAAGCATGCATTTAATCATTCAGAATTGCCAAGATTTCTTTATCATTTGTCTCTTCATCCTGGATATCTGAATCCTCTACTGAAGACACATCCTTTGACTAATCTTCTTTCGTTGGACACTCATCAGGCATAGCCTTGGGTGGGTGCTAAAAATTAAGTCGACGAAGACCATCTCCCTGTATCATGAGCATGCAATACTTAATCTTTTTGCTAAGGTGTTGTAGGCTAGCATTATAAAGAAGTGAAACTCCAGCTGCTGGAGCAGTATTGAATTCTCATTAATAAAACAAATAGATGGTCCTTTATTTAAGGCAAGTGACCGATTGCCCAAACAATACAAAACAGCACAATACAAACCAACATAAACACAAAATCTGAATAAAGCTGGGGTCACCGCCTTAGCATACCTTATAATACTATACTAGTCTTAAAGTCAATCCCAATGCTTTTGAGTGAATTATTTGAATGATTTTTTTAATTATGGTAGAAAACTTTATTGGTACTGTATGTAGGTGTGAGTTTGTTATGTAAAAACCTCATTAAATATTTAATTTTACATAAAACCATCGAATCTGAGCAACTATTTGTCTACAGCTGCTGAATGGTCATAAGCTGTAACATCTGCAGTGCTGAGTTTGATCATCATGATCATCATGAGAGTTTGGTTTGGCTCTTTCACCAAATTTTAATTGAAACGTTTTAAGATTTTAAAAAATAAAATGAAAACAAAATCACCAGTTATATATCTGGATACTCTGTTTTCCTTTGAACTCCTGTGTAGATATTGTCACATCGCTTCGAACTCCTGTGTAGGTGTTGACAGATGGCGGGAAGATCACAACGACCTGTGTTAATGCCCTGCTTGCTTAAGAATTAATCGGATATAACGGGAACCAAAAGGTCCGGCAATACTAGAATCATTTCCGGAATTTCCAAAGTATTATCGGAAAAATCCGAGGACGGACGGTATTTCGGAAAGACTGGTATGGTCCATGGTCCGTATCGTCCCTAATTCTTGTATATTAGGCCTTTTCTATGCCATTTTTGGACATCTGCAATTTTGGGGGAAAACTCATGCAGTATAACTGTTTGTAATAATTCAAATTATAAGATTAAAATCATATAAATTATAGTTATATACTTTGTTAGATGTCATTGAAATAAAATTGAGATATAATTATCTTTTTTTTAGTTTGTTAAGTTTATTGATTAAATTTTTTTTATCGAACGCATACATTGTAAATTCTTACGTAAGATACTAAAAGTCAGAAAATCCACAAATCTAGACGGACTTTACGGGGAATTAGGTAGACACCCAATGTATGTAAAACGACAATTGACATTAGTTAAATACTGGTTAAAAATCATTGATCCGAACAACAACCTACTGACAAAATCTATTTATAATTTGCTTAAGAGCGATGCTGAAAGTAATAATACATAATTATGCCGGTAGGAACTGGGCTTATCAGATTAAAGAACTTCTCGAACACATAGGATTAGCTTCTATATGGATGCAACAAAATACGCATATCCCAAACGAGTACGACCTAAAAATAATAACAAATTAAATTTTGGATATATATAAACAGACTTTGTTCACAAATATAAATAACTCAAATAGACTGGCTGCATACCGATTTTTCAAATATGCCTTTGAAACGGAAAAATATTTAAAATGCATTAATAACAATAAATTTAGAATATCACTTACACAATTCAGAATCTCTGCACATAATCTAGCGATAGAAAAAGGTCGTCATGAAAACATACCAAAAGAAAATAGGAAGTGTATTTACTGTAATATGAATGCTATAGAAAGCAAATTCCACTTTTTATTAGTATGCCCCCTATATAACGGAATTAGACAACAATACCTAAAACCGTACTTTCGTCATTGGCCAACATTGAACAAATTCGAAATTCTAATGTCATCAAAATCAACAAAGGTATTAAATAACCTATCAAAATATGTTTATTTTGCCCTAAAACTAAGGTCAAATGTAACATAATATAAAATATATGCCTTCAATTATTATGTTTATTAGAACAGATGTAATAATAAGTTAACTGTATTAACTATGATTATTGTTTCCATTTGCCTAATATATATATATTTGGATAAAGCAATTATCATTGTATTATTATTGATTCTATTCTTTGAATTATTTTGACATGTCTTTTTTTTTCTCTTTTGTTTTACCTAACTATTCGTATTCATTGTTTTGTGTTGTACTTCTCAAATACATGTACCATGTCTTTGCTTTCTCACAAACACATACCGTGTATAGGCTATAAATTTGCAATGCTGTTTTATGCCTAATAAATGTTATGTTATGTTATGTTGATTAATACAAATGTTTTGTTCAAATTGGATTTTTTTACAATTTCCTTTTGGGAATTTGTCCGTTTAATAGTCCCCTAGATACGCTAGGTAATGGCCTGTTTATTTAAGTGTTGCTTTGAAAAAACTGGTCTTAAAGGAATTATTAAGCTTAAAGTGTTGTCTCAGATAAACCTATGCAGTTTGCACAAGGTAATAAGATTTTTAAATAAGAGACTTTGTTTAAATGTAAAAATGTATCATAGAAAAAATCGTTGTGTCTGATTATCTTTTGTCGACAACACACACCACTCTGCAATGATTACACTTTTTACACATGCATTAGCAATATCTAGTCACTGGACTTCTTATTTGGATTTCTTATCTGTCTTTTTCAGCCGGCTAAAAAGAAGAAGAGCGGCAAGAAGGGAAAGAAGGGCAAGAAGTCGGGGAAGGCCAAGACCCCGACTGTCATTGATGGGATCTCTATGGAGGAAATGTCCAAGGAGCAGGTACAAAACAGACAACAGTTTTATCAAACATCTTATGGCTATTTTTAGCTCGGCTGCTTTCGGAGAAACCCAAGTAATGTTATAGTCAGCTCGTGGTGTAATGTTGTGTCTTTCTGCTATCCGGTGTCTGCCGTGCTAAAACCTAAACTGGCTCTAAAATCAAAGTGCTTCCACCTATAACTTTGAAACTTCATATGTAGATGCACCTTGATGAGTTCTACAAGCCACATCCATTTTTGGGTCACTAGGTCAAAGGTCAAGGTCACTGTTACCTCTTAAATAAAAATTAAAAATTCTGACAAGCTTTCATTTATTCAAAACTGCACCCACAGCCGAGCGTTGGCTCACATTATGTGGTGCTCTTGTTAGTTACTGGTTACTTTGTGTAATTTGAGATAATTATCAATTATGGTCCAGTGCTTCAGTGTAAAGATTTGAAAATGCATTGAGCTCTTTTTTTGAAAAGGGAAATTTAACACTCACCATGTTATTATCCCTGTGGAATATTTTCAATATAGCATGGGTTATATATTACTTATTACATCTTTTTTCATTTTAACATTATTTATTTATCTAATTTAGCATGTTTAAATGAGTGAATGCAGATAATTAATTGAAACTTCTTTTCAAATTTACTGAACAAATTTGTAATTCGTTCACAACAGGGGAGTCGGGACTCTAAGAGTGCAAAGTTGAAAAGAGGGGCTCAAAGTGCTGGGTTGTTAATTTAGGCAAGGCTGGAGCACTTTGGTCATATTGTTCCTGAAACAATGGACATTCATGATTGGACAAATCCTAAGAAAATTAATGGAAATACTTTATTTCTCATAATTTTCTGCATCTTTAAATATATTTCAGAAATGTAAACATGTGTGACGATATGTAAAAAGACAGTGCACTAGCGGATGGCAAACATTGTTAAACAGAAACTTGGATTTTGGTTTTACGATCTTTTCATATCGTCAGAGCCAGGCTTTTACTTCACTCTTTTATTAAATGTTGAACGGTAGCATTTGGACAGTTTTCTGTGATTCTCACATGTCAGTTTATAAGACCCATTCCCATGCAAACTATTAAATCATAAAGTTGTTCACATATTCAGAAGGTAAACCAAACTGGTTTCCTATAACTATTATAAAAAAAGTAGACTTCTCATGAACCTTTTCAACTGGCTCTTTATATAAAATTTCACATTTTCGCATACAGTTCGTGGAGACCCTTTTGAAGTGGCACTTAAGTACATTTCACAAACACTTTGAGAAGAACCTTTTTAAGTTGTACTTAATGACATTTCACCTTTCACCCACAGTTGGAGGAGCACATTCTGCGTCTGCGCGAGGAGTTGGAGCGTGAACGAGAGGAGCGGAACTACTTCCAGCTGGAGCGTGACAAGGTGAACACATTCTGGGAGATCACGAAGCGCCAGCTTGAGGAGAAGAAGGCTGAGCTGCGTAACAAGGACCGAGAGATGGAGGACGCCGAGGAGAGACATCAGATTGAGATCAAGGTAACCAGGATGTGTGACATTGTAGGAATCTTTTTGCTTCTGTATCACTTTTGTCTATATATAAGCCTTGTTCTAGGCAAACTGGGTTTATTGCTTGTACTTTAAGTGTCCTCCCAGATTTTCCTGTGCCGTCTGCTTACGCTTATCAGGGATGACTTTTTCAGCTTTTATGGAATTTTTCATGTAAAGGAAGTCTAACAAGTAAAAATCCAGTTTAGGCTGAAAGTGTCGTCCCAGATTAGTCTGTGCGGACTGTACATGATCATCTGGGATGACACTTTAAACACTTGCATTTAAGCCTGGTTTTCCCAGAATAAGGTTGCTTTTTTTCTTTTTGCATCTTAAGATTGGGCCTAATATAGGCCCCTTTCTTTAAAAATGTATTTTAAATTATGTATTTTTCCTCAAATTTCTTGTTAATCTTTGACCATTTTTTCCTTTTCACAGTTTTGTATATAATATTATTACCCAAAATGGTAGATTATGGCGTTTCTCAAAATCAAGGAAAATAAGTCTTGCCTTAAGCATTTTTCCTGCTATGTCTAAATAGCTGCTTTAGAAAAAGTGAAACATTTTGCAACATTTATATGAAAATTAAAAAGTTGTAATTGTTGTATGTAAAATGTTGTGGATATTGTGTGTGACATATACATGAGAAACACAATAAGCCCATTTATTTTATACCTGTTTAATGCTTTTAACAAAATACAGGTTGTATCAATCGTTGAAATAAAAAATCCCGTATTACGCTACTCGCTGTTTCAAATTCCGTATTACCATACTAGCCAGACTACTTCGACCCATTTAATGACATCACATTATGCGCACAGAAAATATAAATATTTAATATTACGAAAGTTATATTACAAAGTACATCGTGTGACATCATTTCTGTGACGAAACACAAAAGTTTTATCTAAACTCTATGGAATTTAAGGACCTGTCAGACGTGGTGTTTTTAACGGTAAACTATTTGTTAAAAACATCGAACGAATTCAAAACGTATTTTGGAGTGTGTGTGTTTATCATGCATAAATGTATATTTCAATAGGAATACAATAAAATAGTGGTTTAAACTAAGTTTCGATAAAGACATGGAAGATAGAAGTGGAAGTGCATATTGTTTCAACGGTTTTGTTATAAACATCGGATTAAAGTTGTCAACTTAATTGTTATAAACATTGGATTTACGATGGCATTAAGGTAAGCGTGTCGGAAACCTGTGTTTTTGCGGTTCGAATGTTTACACGTTAATTTACATAAACTGTATTCATACGCGTCTTTAAACAAACTATGGCGTACCGTTTTAGTCATTGTTTTGTCAGTTTTGTTAAAGTAAAAAATACAATTGTTAACTGTTTTCGTTAGTTGTTGTATATAATAAAAGGAATATAACGGTAGTCAATTGTTTCAAGAGTTTGTATCACTCTCATGGCTTATGCTATTTCACATCACACTCAAGGCGCCGTCATCACACAAGCCACTCGAGTGATACAAACTCTTGGAACAATTGACTAGCGTAATATTCCGTATGCATTGGAACTGGAAAACCAGGATTTATTCATGTGCTTAAATATAATCCCAGAATAGCCTGTGCATTGTGCTGACTAGGAGAATACTTAACCCACATGCATTAGGCCCGGTTTTACCAGAGCTCAAAGTTATACAAGGATCCAATCTCTCGTTATACAGGTCTACAAACAGAAAGTCAAGCACTTGTTATATGAGCATCAGAACAACATTTCTGAGTTGAAAGCGGAAGGCGTTGCATCGATCAAACTCGCCCAGGACGAGCACAGGGGAGAGGAAATGGACTTGAGGAAAGACAAGCGAGCGCTGAAAGTTACTCTTAAAGAACAGGAGCTCTCCAATGAAGATATTATCAAGAATCTTAAGAGGGTAAGTCTGGATTGCTTATAATAGTATAGGCATATGGCTCTTAAAATACCAATTAGTATCAAGTTCATTTTTAGCTCGACTATTATATATTAAATATATATAGTGGAGCTATCCTACTCACCCCAGCGTCGGTGTTAGCGTGAGCATGCAAATGTTAAAGTTTGCATACCACCCCAAATATTTCCATTGTCCCTTGACATATTGCTTTAATATTTTGCATACTTCTTTACCAACATGACCCCAACCTATAAACAAGAGCAGACAACTGCATCAAGCATTTTGTAAGAATTATGGCCCTTTTTCCATTTAGAATATGCATATTATTGATAAATCTATGTTAAAGTTTGCGTACCACCTCAAATTTTTTCAATGTCCCTTGACATATTGCTATCATATTTTGCAAACTTCTTTACCAACATGACCCCAATCTATAAACAAGAGCAGACAACTGTATCAAGCATTTTGTAAGAATAATGGCCCTTTTTCCATTTAGAATATGCATATTGTTGATAAATCTATGTTAAAGTTTGCGTACCACCTCAAATATTGTCAATGTCCCTTGACATATTGCTATCATATTTTGCAAACTTCTTTACCAACATGACCCCAATCTATCAACAAGAACAGACAACTGTATCAAGCATTTTGTAAGAATAATGGCCCTTTTTCCATTTAGAATATGCATATTATTGATAAATATATGTTAAAGTTTGCGTACCAACTCAAATATTTTCAATGTCTCTTGACATATTGCTATCAAACTTTGCAAACTTTTTTACCAACATGACCCCAATCTATAAACAAGAACAGACAACTGTATCAAGCATTTTGTAAGAATAATGGCCCTTTTTCCATTTAGAATATGCATATTATTGATAAATATATGTTAAAGTTTGCATACCACCTCAAAAATTTTCAATGTCCCTTGACATATTGCTTTCATATTTTGCAAACTTCTTTACCAACATGACCCCAATCTATAAACAAGAGCAGACAACTGTATCAAGCATTTTGTAAGAATTATGGCCCTTTTTTGTCTTAGTAACTGAATATTTTGTTAAATTTTGTGTTTAGATCCACTTGAATTCTTAAGTATCAAAGCTACTGCTTTCAAACTTCAAATATTTTTTTACTATCATGAGGGTACTGTACCTGGCAAGTTCAATTTGACCTTGACCTTTGAATGACCTTGACTCTCAAGGTTAAAAGAATAAATTTTAGTCAAATTGCCATAACTTCTTTATTTATGATCAGATTTTATTAATACTTTGACAAAACAACACTTACCTGAATACCACAATGGATTCCACCCAAACAATACCCCACGCCCCATCCCAGAATCCCTGCCCCCCCCCCAAAAAAAAAAAGAAAATATTTATTTTTTTTCCTTTTTTTATTTTTGAAAGATCGTCTAATAAATGACCACACCCCTTATTATACCCCTTTCTCACCCCCCCCTCTACCCAACCCAAAAAGAATTTAAAAAAAAATCTTTGAAACATGGTTAAAAAAAACAAATATTTATTTACTTTATTTTTGAAGGACCGTCCAAATTTCCCACCCATGCTATTGCTCTCAAACTTGAATTAAAATCTTATTAGTTTGCTTTATGTCTTTACAAATGTTCAATAGATTGTGGAAAATATACCTGAACTATTACCTTGACCTTATTGAATAATTTGAACAATTTCCCCAAGATGGCTTACGTTATACTGTCATGCACTCGAATAGTCGAGCGCGCTGTCCTATGACAGCTCTTGTTGGTTTCCCAAAATAATCTGTGAAAAAGAAATCTCAGCAATGGGGAAATATGATCTTTTTAGCAACACCAAGTACTGGTTGTTGCCATGCAGCAGACTTTATACTACACTCTAGGGTACCATTGTAAGCCTTTAGCTTTTGATACAATCAACGTAAGATAAATAGGTTCAAATTTAGTAAAACAATAATCTATATTTTTAGAAACATGATGAGGAAATCACAGAGTTGAGGGCAGATTTCGAGAGACAAGCACGTGAAATAGAGGCTAAATATGAGAAGAAAATGCGAACACTTAGGGACGAGCTGGATCTTCGAAGGAAAACGGAAATTCACGAGATTGAAGAGCGGAAGAACGGCCAGATTAACACTCTTATGAAGAATCACGAAAAGGCTTTCAGTGACATTAAGAACTATTATAACGATATCACTTTGAACAATCTGGCTTTAATCAATACACTGAAGGTTTGTTTGTTTACATATAATTCTTGTTTTTTCTTGTTGTTTTTTGAGGAACCATGACAATGTTTTTTTGTTAAACTTTATTTCTATCTGTCTTAAAGCATATTCTCTATGTTTTTTTGCTAAGTAATTATTAATATACTATCAAAACGCCAGAAAATTGTTTATAATTTGAGAATACATATAAAAGGTAAATATTTAAGATTCAACTGTGGAAATAGTAAAATTAACGCACAGTTTCTACGGATTTCGGCTTTACATAGATTAAATTAATTAATGTAAAAACCATCAAAATATACAAATGTCAAATTTGTATTGAATATTTTATAAACGTTAATTAAACGTTGTTGAAAGTAGAAACAAATGCAGAAATGTGCATTATATTGAAGGAGTATCAGTCAACTATCAACTATTTGAGCCTCTGTCTGGGAAAACTGGGCTGATAACATGTGTATTGTTTGCTGTTTTGTATTGAAAGGAAGTCTCTTCTTAGGGAAAAATCAGTTCAGGCAGACAGTGTTGACCTGATTAGCCTAGGAATGACACTTCATGCACATGCATTAAGCCCCTGTTTTCCCAGAACAGGACAAATATGTAAACTATTAATTATATAAAAATTTATTTAAACAGGATCCATTATTCCACTGTTCCCATTATCATGGGAGAAATCATATTAAATTAATATAAGAAAGCTATCAACTAACAAATTATCTATTATACCTTTGTTTGCGTTGTTGTAGGAGCAAGTAGAAGAAATGAAGAAGAAAGAAGAGCGTATGGAGAAGCAGATGGCGGAGATCACGGCAAAGAACAAGCTTCTGACAGAGCCGCTACAGAAGGCTCAGGAGGAGGTTGAAGAGCTGAAAAAGGAGCTGTCTAACTATGAGAAGGACAAGGAGACACTCAGGGTGGGTAGTAGAGGGGGTTAATGCATGTGCGTAAAGTGTCGTCACAGATAAGCCTGTGCGTCCGCGCATGAGGGTGCATGTATGGAGAGGTTTGGTAAAATGAGGCTTAATGCTTATGTTGGCCCTCTAGTTTATTTGAGCTTAGCTCTTGGAAATTAGACCTAAAAGCATGTGCAAAAAGTGTTGTCCCAGATTTATTTGTGCAGTCTGCTGCGTTTATAAAGTTTTTTTTAGGGGAAGATTTTGTGAACAAGAAATCCAGTTTAGGTGGAAAGTGTTGTCCTTCATTACCCTGTGCAGACTGCACTGGCTAATCTGGGCTAACACTTTTTGCACCAGCATTAAACCTGCTTTTCCAGATATGAGACTCGTATAGTTTTCAGAATAGTTCTGGCATCCTACTTGGGTTATTTACTGGGGGCCCATCATAATAATCCTAGATATCGGTATTATCTTCAGGTTATTCAATAAAATAACAGTTTGTGGTAATGATATTAAAATGTTTGTGTTGTCTTTATTATGTGCTTATTTGTTTCATTGGCATAAGATATCTAAATACTTAAGTTTTGTTATCTGTCACAAGTAATAGAAAATGGTAAGTTAATTATATACTTTTCATGTCAGGTGCCTACCCGTTTTTGCATTTCAGATGACGAAAGCAAGATTAAAGATCTCAGAGGATGATAACAGATCACTGAAATGGGAACATGAAGTATTGGAACAAAGGTTTGAAAAGGTGGGTACAAACTGAACAAAAAAAAATGTGTCATTAAAATAATTTTAAACTAACAAAATGATGGAACACACATATACTCATTATGTATTCCAGTAGCTAAAATATTTGAGTGCTAAGATTATTTGAACATTATTTTACATTTATTATTAAAAATTGAACAATACAAATATATCTTTATGCACATGGTCAAGTATGTATGTTAAAAATAAATAAATTTTGGCATTGCTGACCCCAGATATTTGGCTTGCTAGCCCAGTTTGGAGAGCCATAGACATAAAGCCTTCAAACCATTGCAGTTTAGATTTCTTGCACAGCAACAAAACTTGCATGTGGTCATGACGCCTATGCATCATTTTTAGACACAAGAGGAGCGTGACGAGCTGTACAGGAAGTTCGTGAAAGCCGTGCACGAGGTGCAACAGAAGAGCAACTTCAAGAACCTGCTCCTGGAGAAGAAACTGGGCGCGCTGGCCGACACCCTAGAGAAGAAGGAGGCTCAGCTCAACGAGGTCCTCTCAGCCTCGAACCTTGACCCCACGGCACTCACAGTGGTCACGCGTAAACTCGAGGTACGGGAATTTGAATGTAAAGAATATTAAATGCCTAGAGCTGTTATGTCTTCTATTTTTGGGACTGTTAAAAGGTGTTATACATGTATTATCACAATTCTTTTACTATTAAATTTAAAATCATGCAATTTGGTACCAAACTAATTTTACTTTGAGTATTAGTTTGTGCTTGAAGTATGGGGATTATTGGTTGATGAGAATGTGAAGAATATAATGGATCCAGGCCCTGTATTCACATGTTTGTGGAATTAAGTATAAAAAAAAAGACTTAGAATCAAGAAATCTCACTGTAGAGTTTGAATAGATGCAGGCTGTTAATGGTGTATATGTCATAAGCACACTGTGCTGGTTGGTGAATATTGGCCCGGGACTGATTTACCTTGTATTTTAGGGACTGTTTAAAGGTGTTTTGGATTTTTTTATCAAACAATCTCGCATTTTGTTATTATAAAACTGATCTTACTCTAGAATTTCTATTCCCCTGATATTTAATTTAATCCCCCAAAATTCAAAATCAGGACTTCTATTTTTTCCCTCAATGTAGGCCTTGAGATATAGTGAGGTTAGAATTTAATGTCAAAGAACATAGTGCCTACTCACTATTGTAAGGCACGAGCTCTAGCTATTGTAAGTTTTAAATCAGTTTTAGGATAAGGCATTAATATAATAACTATAATAGGTCAAGTTGAAGTGAATTTGCTCACTTTAAAATTCTGAACATGTCAATTATTTCTTTATTGTTTACTTCTTACTTCTCAATATATTATATTTTTATGTCGCCGGATTGAATCATCGGGGGTATATTGTTTTTGGCCTGCCTGTCATTCATTCATTCATTAATTTATTGTGTGTGTCCCAAAACTTTAACCTTGGTCATAACTTTTGCAATATTGAAGATAGCAACTTGATATTTGGCATGCATGTGTATTTCATAGAGCTGCACATTTTGAGTGGTGAAAGGTCAAGGTCATCCTTCAAGATCAAAGGTCAAATATATGGCTTCAAAGCGGCGCAATAGGGGGCATTATGTTTCTGACAAACACATCTCTTGTTTATATGTGTAATCTATTAAGTACCTTATTGTCACTTTAATTCATTCCATTATTCTGTATTTTGACCTGTTTCAGGATGTACTTGACTCAAAGAACAGCGCTATCAAAGATCTACAATATGAGCTGGCACGTGTATGCAAGGTAAGCATTGCACAAGAAAACTTTCATCTTGAGTAAAAGGGGTCTTAATGATTGTGTGTAAAGTGTTGCCCCAGATTAGCCTGTCCAGTCCACACAGGCATATCAGGAATTACACTTTCTGCTTTTATATTTTTTACTAATAAGAAGTCTCTTCTTTGTAAAAATCCATTTAAGGCAGAAAGTGTTATCCTTGATTAGCCTGTGCAGACTTCACTGGCTAATCTGTGACAACACTTTACGCAGATGCATTTAGCCCTGTTTTCTCAGAGCATGGCTCTGCCGCACTTCTAGTTTTGAGAAGCTTCTCAGTACACTTAAACATTGGGGTTTAAGATGAAGAATACACACTTTAAATATCATTGATCATGGTTTGGATTCTTTGTGGCACTGTTTTTTAATATGGATTCAATGCAGCATAGTCGTATGTATTTAATTTTAAACATGTTTACTTAGGATGACACTTCATTCCCGTGCATTTAGCCCCATTTTCCCAGAGGGTGGATCATATACTTCTAGTTATTGATATGGATTGAATAGGTCCGTGCCTTATCTACAAAATATGGCATTTTAAAATCGTCCTTCAAACTAAAAAATGGAAACATTCATAAAAATCTTGTGTTGAAACATTAATAATTTTAATTGAAATAGCCTTAAGTTTACAGCAAGGTTTGCCAAAAGGATCCATCTACCATAATTTGATATAGAACATTTAGGGCTATGCATTGAGGGTGACAGTAAAGTACTTTGAACATTATGTTTTTAGAGAATGACGCATTTGCATTGGCCCGTTAATGTCATTTAAGGTATTAAATAGCACAGTATTGGCATTCAAAAGCATTTTGAAAACCCATTTATTTTTTTCAGTTGAAATTTTCACACAGAAGTCATAAAAGCCCCCTCTGGAAAAACTGGGCTTAATGCCTGTGCCTAAAGTGTTATCCAATCAGATAGGCACTCTCCGCTTTAATTGCTTTTTTCATTCATAGGAAGTCTCTTCTAAACAAAAATCCTGTCAATGCCTAAAGTGTGATCCTTGATAAGTCCCGTTTTTCCACAATGAGGCTCATAATATTTTTTTTTCTTCTTTTCAGGCCCACAACGACTTGCTGAGGACATATGAGGCTAAGCTAAACCAATTTGGAATACCTACAGAAGAGCTTGGGTTCAAGCCCCTAGAGAGCACGGTCGGGGGACAGTCCCTAGGTCAGGGACCTGCGGGTCTCGTGTCTGCCCCCTCATGATCACCTTCACCTTGACCTTGGAACTTTCTATTGTCAGTGTTTTAAATGAAGACTTATGGAAACCAAAAAGATCATTTTCTATCTTTAGATAATAATTTCTTGAAATATTATCTTTTTTTAAATATATTTCATGAAAATTGTTGAAGGACATATTTTTCTGAAAACAAAATAGATACAAATCAACTGTTATTTTTTGTTTTGAATTTATGATTCTTTTATGTAAATCAAAAGTGAAAAATAATGAAAATAAAATCATGTATGTTACAATTGATAAAAATTCAAATAAATGTTCTTTTATATATTTATTGAAATGCTGTTGAAAGGTTCTTTCACTCCTTATTTATTTTAATTATTATTCAATGGAATAGTACAATGTGTAAATTAATAAATTATTAACTGTGATATAATATTTTTCATTTCTTTGCAAGTGTGAATATTCATAATGAACAGACTCTTAATGTGTGTAATGCATACATAAGCTATACATTAAATATTACTGTTGGAATCTGCTTTAAATAAATTTAAAGAAACACCATGCTATAGTTGATTATAAATCCATAGCTTTGAATCAATAGATGATTTGAATTCAATCTAGGTAGTATGTAATAAATCAAAGAACTGACAGTACTGGTGTGACGATGCTTTTGAAAAGGATGGATATAAAAGCATCAATTTAAGTTTATCTACATCATCACAATTATGTATGTGGGTACGAAAATTTTGGGAAAGAAAAAAAATGTGTACAAAAATTTTGGGTACAAAAATTATGCAAATAAAATGGGTACGAACACAAATTTGGTTACAAAAAAAAATGGGTAGGACAAAAATTTGGTAGGAAAATATATTTAAGGAAACGGGGAAGTAGTACCCGTGGGGAACTTGACCCATTCAGCGAATCTGGGAGGCGGGTTACATTCTTGATCAAATATAACAAGAAACATATTTTTAAAAATATTCCACGTGTATTTTCTGTACCACTTATCTTAAAAAAAGTTCTGTTACAGTCAAACATTTGTGGGTTATAACATTACGTTTCAGCAGATATATTCAAAACTTGACATGCTCTTTAATTACACCATGCTCTTTAATTTCACAAGTATATCATACCAAACATTATATTTCGTTGTTTCCTTTCCTAATTTAATGATAATTGTGTACGAATGTGATTTCACATGCCCATGTGTATGAACATATATTTTTTCTCTCTTGATTATTGTTTTTATGTCCCCCACTATAGTAGTGGGGGACATATTGTTTTTGCCCTGTCTGTTGGTCTGTCTGTTTGCGCCATCTTTAACATTTTGCAAAAACTTTTGCTATATTGAAGATAGCAACTTCATATTTGGCATGCATGTGTATCTCATAAAGCTGCACATTTTGAGTGGTGAAAGGTCAAGGTCATCCTTCAAGGTCATAGGTCAATATATGTGGCCAAAATCGCTCATTTTATGAATACTTTTGCAATATTGAAGATAGCAACTTGATATTTGGCATGCATGTGTATCTCATGGAGCTGCACATTTTGAGTGGTGAAAGGTCAAGGTCATCCTTTAAGGTCAGAGGTCAAATATATGTGGCCTAAATCGCTTATTTTATAAATACTTTTGCAATATTGAAGATAGCAACTTGATATTTGGCATGCATGTGCATCTCATGGAGCTGCACATTTTGAGTGGTGAAAGGTCAAGGTCAAGGTCATCCTTCAAGGTCAGTGGTCAAATATATGTGGCCCAAATCGCTTATTTTATGAATACTTTTGCAATATTGAAGATAGCAACTTGATATTTGGCATGCATGTGTATCTCATGGAGCTGCACATTTTGAGTGGTGAAAGGTCAAGGTCATCCTTCACAAGGTCAAGGTCATCCTACAAGGTCAAACATCATATAGGGGGACATTGTGTTTCACAAACACATCTTTTTTCTCTAATTCAATAACCTTAGGCATGTTTGTTCGTTAAATACGACAATACTTTTATGATGATTCCCGAAAGTAGGTATGAGCACAAAGTCGTTAGAGCACTTGAATACGTGAGGTCGCCCATGAACACATGGTAAGGTTAACTAAATCTCCGCGATATGACCTAATATGTGATTAAAACAGCAAACAATATCCAACAAACGAATGAATTATCAAACATAGTATGTGCACTGATGTGGCTCTGTAATTTCTGTTTGAAAAGTGTATTAAATATGCAAAATGAGAAAGCACGCATAAAAGCGAGTTTCATAGGTATCGTACGGCTATTATGTTGTTTATATACCATATTCGCTATAGCGTTTACAAATGGCAGGTTCGAAATAATTCGTTTTCTTTACACTCCTGATCGCGTTAAACGTTATTTATACACGTTTTAATTCGCAATTTATTTAAAAAATCACGACAAATGTCAAATACAATACAGAAAATGCATAGTTGTTTCATTGATCTATAAACAAATAATGGATTGAGTATAACTGATTTAAAATTAATGCTTTTAAACTGTTATTAAATCTTTTTCCCATAATATGCTGAGCTTCCTTTACCTTTATCAATGATAATCAGCGATGTATGCCGATTAGAAAAATCGAGCTATCTCAATCGGACTGGCTCGATCGGTCTTTTACATAGGTCGCCATTGTGAAGAATTTTTCGGCGTAGCTGTATAAAGCCAGCTTTTCAACTTACCTGACCTTTGTAAGTGTCTAATAAAATTCAAATAAAATTTCCCGCGGCTAGGTACGAATGAATACACTTCATTTATTCCATTGGCTGATTTGAGTATACTACCAGAACATTGGAAACATATCCGCGTCTTTGTAACACTGTTTTACTGTATGAAACAATTTTATCTCTAATGAAAAGGCTTAATAGATAGAACAGTTTTACACTAAATTCTCGACATCAATACAGTTTGTGCGTGCACCTTTTATTTTTAGAGGATTGGTTGCGCAAAGCATTTATACTTAAAAGGTTATTATGTTCTCATAGTACTTACTTTCATATTCTTGTCAACATGTTGACATGTAAAAGTATAAAGTGCAGTGGAAGCGAGGCCTCACTTTAATGCATTGCATTTCAACCCGCGAGGTATCGGGTCAATTCGCGGTTAGTGTGTGAATGTCAGAGGTTATATACAGGTCATCACCGGAGTTCGCGGCCAGTAAAATAATCGTTATATAATAAAGACGCTATCCGTGAACTAGGTGCCCAGGATTTTTTTTTAAACCAGAAACATGTTAAATGAAGATATTCAGCAATATAATTATGGTATGCCAATAATTGATTCTTAATGTGTTTCCAACAATACAATGATACATATTATTTTTGATTAATTTAACAATAATTATTCCACCATATTGACTAATGTATTAAGCATGAGCGCGATGATTCTCGATACTGTTAATAATCGAATCAAATAGCAATGCCCGACAAACCACTAAAACATTTGTTCGAAGAAAGCGCCTATGATAAATACGGATACTTCGCGTGTGGCCGGTTGACTCATATGTTTTAGTTTCACTTCCATTCTTCGTTTGGTTTTCTGTTTTGTATCTATAGGTTTATGACCAGCAATATGTAATAATGTAAAATAAGCCGCGAAAACTCCGCGTAACATCCCGTACTGCGTGTGATGCAGCTAAGAACTGTACAGAAAAAGACATTCGCTATCCTTGATCTCATTCATTGAACTATTAACCCTTTATATCTTTTTTAAAGATATTTCTTGTTTTATGGTATGATAACTTAGTTTAAACATATTGATTCTTTTTGGCAAGTACAATATATCAAAATACACAATACAATAGTTATCAGAAAAGGATTGAAACGGAAGAAATAATTCTTATAGAGTTTCTCTCCTTGCGATTATATTTACACATAATTGGCAGTGTATTAGGAATAATGCAGCTTAGTTTATGCTAGACATAGGAAATATTAGTGGTAAGTATACAAAGGTTTTGAAAGAAAACTAAATAAGAGTAGTAAGGAAAAGAAAAAAAAGGAAAAACATAAGGAAAACAACAAGGAAAATGAGGACGAAGGATTGTAGATGCGAGGACTTGGATACAATAAGGAAATTAGGACGAAGGATTGTAGATGCGAGGACATGGATTTGGAACAACAACAACTAACCATTACCGGATTGTTAGTAGAATCGCCGGGATTCTTTTATAAATTGTTGAACATGTAGAAAAATGTCAGAGTTTTCACTATCGGTAAGATGTGTATTGCCGAAAAGTAGATTACCAAGCTCAACATCGCTGATAAAGCTTGAGATACTGTTCATTTATGTAGTACGTATTGCGTTAAAGTTAGGACATACGAAGAAGAAGTGGTAATTGGATTCAATATCTCCACAGGAACATAGTGTGGATTCGATGATGTTTTTCGCGTAAAGGTGTTCATTAAGCGCACTTGATTTAGTCCTTAACCGCGTATGAACTATTTGGAGATAACGTTTCCCTATATAAAAGTACGATGGTGTTTTAATCAAACTTCTTTTAAGCTTTGATTTAAATATATTCAACGATTCACTACTTTTACTTCTTCTGGTAGTGTATTCCATTTTCGAATAACTGCTGGTAGAAAAGAATTATAATAAATGGTTGATCTTGATTCGATTGTGCGTAAAGCATTTGCATTACGGAGATTATACCTAGAAGCAGCTCCGACATGTTGAGGTACCAGGTCGGTCAAGTACTGAGGGGTGAGGGAATTTTGCATTTTGTAAAAAAGTATTAGTTGATGTCGATCTTGAAGCGGTTCCCAGTTAATTTCTCTTTGCAAATCGTTTAAGGATACTAATTTGGATGCTCCACATGCAATGCGCGCTGCTTCGATTTGAATTTGGTCGAGTTCATGTTTTTCTGCTTGAGTACAATTATCCCATATTACGTCTGAATATTCTATCAGCGGTCGGATAAATGGCGTATAAATTATTTCGAGTGATTTACGGTCAAGTTTGAATCTCAATTTACGCATAATATTGATTCGACTTCATGCTTTATCTGATATATATTTAGTATGGATGTGCCACTTACAATCGTTAGAAATGAAAACTCATAGATGCTTGTGAGAGCTTACTTCCGGTATTGGCGTTGACAACATTGTGAAATTATAGGTATTCGGATGTTGCTTTCTGGAGAATGTTAGTGTTTCAGAATTGGAGGGATTAAATAGGACATGCCATTTTAAGGCCCAGTCAGATATTCGGTTGATATCGTTATGCAAAATTGCATTTGACGTGTTTGGGTCATCTATGATAATATATAGGGATGTGTCGTCGGCAAATAGACGAATGTTACTTTGGATATCGTTTACAATATCATTTATGAATATTAGAAATAAAAGGGGCCCTAATATAGAGCCCTGTGGAACACCGGCCTCTAGTGAAGCCCAATTTGAAACTGCGCCTGGAAGAACTACGCGTTGACGTCTTCCATTAAGATAGTTTATAAACCAAGAGTGTAACTTTCCACGGATGCCAATATTATTCAGTTTATGTAAAAGACCCAGGTGCCAGACTTTATCAAACGCTTTACTAATGTCAAAAAAGATAGCTTTTACTTCTAATCCATTATCGAGGGCTTTGCAAAACGTATCGTAAATATAGGTTAGTTGGTTTGTGGTTGAATCGCCTGGCAGAAAGCCAGACTGAAATGAGGTCAGAATTTTGTTGCTAATAAGGTGATTGTACACGTGTTTAAATATTATTTTTTCAAACACTTTTGCCATTGTATTAAGCAATCATATAGGACGGTAGTTAATCGCTTATTTAGGGTCACCTTTTTTAAAACTTCACTGACGTTCGCTTCTTTCCAACAGCTTGGCATTATGCATTTGTCGAGTGAAAAATTTAAAAAAGTCACATAAAGAGGGGGACAATTCGTGTCTACATTCTTTTAAGATACGGTTGCTTATACCGTCAGGTCCTGATGCTTTGTCTACCGAGAGAGTTTTGAGAATATCGTGAACATCAGTCGGAGTGATCATGAATGACTCTAGCAAGTTAGAAATTAGAACATAAGTAAGATCCGGTAAGTTTTCGTTATCAATGTCAATTTTTGACTGACTTTGAAAGAAATTGTTAAGAATGTTCGCCTTTTCAACGCAATCAGTTACAATCGAATCGTCAGCGGGATTTATGAGAGCAGACATAGAGTTATTATAAGGTTTATTGATAAATGGCTTAAGAGTTCTCCACCAGTCCTTAGCTGTGTGGTTATTCTGTTTGAGTTTTTCGCATAGGCTGTCGAAATAATGATCTTTCGCTTGTCTAATTAATGATGTGGTCTGGTTTCGAATCATACGGAATTTCGACCAATAATATATACTGTGTTTACATTTCGCGTGTTTGTAAGCTCGTTTACGTTTTCTTATCATACGACGTATATGTATATTGAGCCAAGGGGCGTCACGCGGTTTGATCTTTATTAGCCGGTGAGGAATACAAAGTTTAGCATTACGAATAATAGTATCAGTGATATTATTGCAATATGTGTCAACATCAATACTTGCAATTGATTCCCAGTTAAATGTAGAGAAAGTTTCGCGTAACAAATCGTAGTTACCGTCTTCATATGTCCATATAAGACGCTCGTATATTTTCGCTTTTGGCTTGTTATATTTGAATAGACCAAAAATAGGGCAATGGTAGCGATACTGTTGATCAAGAAAAGGATCACCGACACCTGATAATACCAAGCTGTTTGGGTAACTAAGAAGCAACAAGTCAAGGATTGCCGAGGACCTTTCTGTGAAATGCGTTGGTTCGTCAATAACTTGGACAAGGCTGTACTCAAGGCACCAAGAATCAAGTTTTCTTGCTAATGTAGGTATATTGTTATTCATGTTAAAATCACCCATTATTATAATATCTGATATACCGGTGTCAATTGCTAAACCAATAGAGTCATTAATGAGTTTAGTGAAAGACGCATTTGCATTTGGTGGTCTATAATATAACCCAAATAAGACACGCTTTTTACCCTGCAAGTGTAGTTCAATCCAAATGCATTCTAATGAAATAGGGTCAAGATCAGGTCTGCGTTCATAGTGGATAAAATCTTTTACGTATAGTATGACGCCACCGTGGCTATCATTATGTTTGATCTTTGCGCTCAGGGCGGTGATAAGAAGGGATAAGTAGATCGTCAGTTTCAATAGAATTTTTAAGCCAAGTCTCAGTGAAGGATAATACATCGAAATTCGATAGTTCTGCTGTAAGAATATCTAATTTGTTCAAAATACTCTGAACATTATACTGAATAAATGAAAAGTTATTAGGCATTGTCAATAAGTCAGTAAGTGTACTTATCTCCGTGACAGAGGAAGCTTGAGAAATAATAGATACAGGGCCAGGGTTTAGTTCGATATCCCCAGAAAGCAACATGATTGTGATTAGCCATGTAACTATCAAGACTGTTAAAAAGACAAAAAGTGTTTTTCTAACAAATATAACATTAGAATAGTAGCGTTCACTAACTGTAGCGCGTGTGTACGGACGTTTAATATGCCGGAAAAGTTGGGATTGCCCTCTGATGTTTTGTATAGACGATTCAAGAGAAATTTCGTCATTGTACAACGAGATTAAGACTAATACATTTAAAGTTGCGAACCAAAATCCGAATGGTTTGTATCTTGGTAAAATGTTATATGTAGCCAGCATTACACATTGAGAAAATTGAGTTCACTTTAACAAGATTTAAAATGATCCAAGATCCATCAACAAGTCCTTCGTCCTGAGAATAATAAAGTAAAAAAATAAAGCAAATAAAAAAGGTAATACAGAGGTTAATCAGGTAGTAAGACGTCATTTTGTAAATGAGCTGATCAGTTGGAGAATTAAGTGTCATTCACAATAGTTGGATGGTGTAAGGTGCACTTATTCGATGAAGACATACATACGTATACGATAACGGTATTGTACACTTACAAGAAGAAGCAAAAGTACATAGTTACAAGAGAATAACATGCACATCATGGATACATAGTCATGTAAAGAGACATAAGACATAATTACTCAATTAGAGAATATTCCTTTTGCTTGCAACGTGCATTTTAACAAGGTAGTATTAATTATCTAATCAAACAGTCTATACAGTTAAAATACTGCAGTATGAGTTCGCCAATCGAACAGTTATACAGTTAAAACCACATAAGCTTTCATATTTATGAAGATAGAGTAGTTATTCTTGTTATTTTTTATTATTATTTATTTATATACGTTTATAATATATATTATAACTATAATATAGTATACAAACAAAATAAATAGGTATATTTTTCGCTGGTTTTTATCAAAACAGTAAAATAATGAGCTCTTATTGGTCAAAACGTAGAAAAATTGTTTCATCAGTTAATTTGCAGGTTAATACACTATGTAACAGTTCAAACGAAATAATTAATTTGAATAATGACTCTCATCCAATCGATTCCAGTGCACCAATAATTGAGAATGAAACTCAAGGTTTTCAAATTCCTTTGCTTGTTGATGATGATGATGATGATGTGCATGTTTCAATTGATTCGTTATCTGAAGGCTCTTCATCAGATACTGCAGACATATTGTATCATGATGAAATTCAGTCTGAATATCAGCCATCAGACTATTCAGATGAAGATTCTGGTGAAGATTTTGCTGATTTATCCACGCTGTTAATAACGTGGGTTTCAAATCATAACATAAGTCATGCTGCTCTTTCTGATTTGCTTGCAATTTTGCGTCAGTATCATACATACTTGCCAAAAGATGCACGAACTTTACTGAAAACACCCCGCACTTATGAAGTTTTAAATATTGCTGGCGGTTGCTATTACCACTTTGGTGTAGAAAGTTTGATAAAGTCTATATTTGAAAACCAGTGTGTTGAAGATGTTTGTGAGGTATCACTGCAAGTAAATATAGACGGTTTGCCATTGTTTAAGAGTTCTGGTGCTCAGTTATGGCCAATTTTAGGCCGACTAATTAAACCTGCTGCCACCAAGCCGTTTGTCATTGGCTTGTTCTCTGGTGATAAAAAACCTACAAATGTGTCGGAATACCAAGAACATCTTGTTAAGGAATTAGAAAGCCTATTTCAGAACGGTGTTAAGTTGTCAAATGATTCTGTAGTCAGAGCTGTTTTTTCTCTGTCCTGTGTGATCTGTGATGCTCCAGCTAAAGCTTTCATAAAACAAATTAAAGGCCACACTGGCTACCATGGCTGTGATAAGTGTGTTCAACGTGGTGTGTGGCAGGGTAAAATGACTTTCCCCGACACAAACAGTCCTCTTAGAACTGATGTAGCATTTGATGAAATGCAAGATGAAAGGCATCATATTGGACAATCACCATTCCATAGTTTGCCATTTGGCATGGTTTCCCAGTTCCCAATTGATGCAATGCATTTGGTGTATCTAGGTGTTGTTAAACGTATGATATTGCTCTGGATGAAGGGACCACTTGATAGAGGATGTCGTATTTGCGCTAGTGCTGTCAAACGGATATCAAAAGAATTATTTGATTTGTCTGGACATTTGCCAAGAGAATTTAATAGGAAATCACGGACACTAGATCATATTGAGAGGTGGAAAGCAACTGAATTTCGACAATTTTTGCTATATACTGGACCGGTTGTCCTCAAGAAACATCTGCCTTCTTCCTTGTACAACCATTTTATCCTATTAGTTGTGAGTGTGTTCTGTTTGTCCAGTAGTTTATTTTGGGAAAATTACAGGGTTTATGCCCAAGAGCTTCTTGTTAAGGTTGTAAATCAGTTTGGAGAACTGTATGGCACAGATATGGTTGTTTTCAATGTTCATGGATTAGTGCACTTGCCTTTAGATGTACAGAGCTTTGGACCTCTTGAAAATTTCTCTGCATTTGCGTTTGAAAGCTTTTTAGGGAAATTAAAAGGTCTTGTTAGAAAACCTACACTGCCATTGCAACAGATCATTCGTAGAATTGCTGAAAATAAGGGTAATTTATTTGATCCTAAATTCAAAGCCAAGTCTGAGGAGGAAATTTTGAAAAAGATGCATAACCATGGACCAATACCAAGAAGGTATTCCAATACTAAGATAACTCAGTATAAAGAAATGCATTTTCCAAGCATTGTTTTCTCTACTTTTAAAGGAAATAATTGCATTCTTATTAATGATAATGTTGCCATTGTAAGAAATATAATTTCAAATGAAGCTAAGGACACATTTGTTGTATATGAATAATTCACAAGAGCAACATATTTTTTCAGTTTACCTTTGCCATCTTCGGATTTAAGAATTAAACATGTTTCTGCACTGAGTGGATCATTGTCTGTTGCGCTTGTTAGTGATATTACTTCACTTCTTTATATTGTAAATGTGTGCTACTTCCCTTGGATGAAGGATGTGTCTGCATACCACTCATACATGATTTGATACTTAAGTAATAGGAAACGATACAGTTAATAAAATCAAAATCAACCTTCATTTTCTTACTGAGCATAGACATCATTAAGGCTCATCAAATTGTCATTTGCTTCTTCAATTAATTTCAGAGGTCCAGAACAAATGTTTGATTTTGATTGAGTGTGTTTTAAATTCATACAAAATCATAGTTACAGTTTTAAAGAGATTGAATTGATTTTTGTGAATATGTTTTAATATGATTTCTTTGTCTACTGAATGGCAGTACAAGTTTACTTGGAACCACATATTTAACTTGATATTGATTACATTGTGTTAGTTACAGTCTTGGAAGTCTTCTCCTGTTGAATTCACACTGAAGATTCAGACTGTATGCTCATCAGCCTTAGCTATAAAAAATTACTGTGACCAAAGATCTAAAGATTCTTAAAGTAGGTGCTAATTAATAATATTCTTATAGAATTAAGGAAGTAAGGTACTGTATGTTGGATGAAAGATAGATATGATTGGTCAGTGAGATGTGTGGGTGCCACTTGATATTATTAGGGATCTGTATGAACATTGGATGAGAGATAGAGATGATTGGTCAGTGAGATGCGGGGTGTGACTTAATTGGTATTAGGGTTTCAAAAGAGTAAGAAGTGAGTTAAAAAAAGAAGGAAGAGAAAGTAAGAAAGTCATTTACAAGTTACAGAGACAGTTGGAAAGGTTAGTAACAAGTTTGTAATAAGATCTTACACTTGATGTTTTTTATAAGAAATTTATGTTTACTGCATATATCATAATTATATTATAATTTATTATGGTATATGCAGTAAACATAAAAAACATTAACAAATAAAAAAAACAAAAAAATTTTAACATACTTGTGGAAGTCTTGGACTTTGTACTTAACTACTTAATTCGTTTGGTAATCATTTAAGAGTGAACTTCTCGGCGGCTTATAAAATAATAAGAAGTTCTGTCTATGATAGATTTGAAAACTTTGTTGATTTGGGCGATTTCATTTTTTGATCAATTTCGACATATCTTATAAACCGAAATGATAGACATAAATCTATATGCAACACACATGAAGTTCATTGAAGTTATCTATTCATATATTTATTGTGTCATTTAAAATGTAAATTTAATTTTACATTCATTAAATACTATATTACTGTACCTGCAAGCTTTACTGATCCAAATTGATTTCACTTTAAAGCCAAATATTTCGATTTTGTTATGCCAGGTCAAATGTCGAAATACATAGTAGTAGAGTTTCAAACCAATGAAGTGGCAGTTGTGTCAGAAAAATGGCTGACCACTGATGCTGATGAACGCAAGAATGTTCTTTGGCCTCCATATAAATCAACAAGCAAAATAAATATGGCGGTTCGACAGCACCTTGAGCCAGAAGATAGTTGGCTGTCTTGTGGTATTCGCCGGGTGATGTATAGCGCGGGTAAATTTATAGAATAAGAATGTTTATTTATCATTTTATGTGTTGTAAATAAATTCTATGTAAAGATAATCAATAAAATTTCATCTGGAGTTGTAAACAGAAATGTTGCGTATCTTTTAAAATTTCATTTTTGCATATATCCAATAAAATAACAATAAACTATGATTAAAACCATAAATTACATGTAATAAGCTATAAATGAATATTCTGAGTAAATATAGCAAGTTTTATAAAAAGTCAACTTCTTCATGTAATTTTGGACCCTGCTACTAATAGGGCTCATACGGGTACCCGAAAAAACCAAATCCGCGGATCAAAAAAATAACAGCGATTCAGAGTTTAAGTTGTAGTAAATGGTACTGTGTCGGGTCATCGGGTCAATATTTTTCAAAAGAACGCCATAAAATCTACTGTGCTGTCTTGTTCTGAACATTAATTGCTGCATGGTAACTTTGACTTGCCATCTTACTTCCGGAATAACTCTTACACGATTTTGTTTTTGCAGTATGTCTATTTTGTGCATTTTAGCCTTTAATTCGGGTGTCTAGTTAATTGCTAAGATAAATAATATGTTAACTTCGGTTGCATAAAAAAATAAGATACACCTATATTCCATTGATCTCTGATGTTCTGTATTTTCTCTAGTAATTTTGATTCTCATTATACTATGTAAAGCATATCCTAACCTTTTGATTTGCCTGAAAGGTTGTTGTTTTTTTAACTTAATATTTCCAGCATCTGATGTTTTAATAAGATCATTTTATCAGAAATTCATGTATTACTATCAAGAATGTGATGTTTCTTCATAAAGAACTCATTTCTGTTCAGTTATTAAGTCTTGTCACAAATCCCTTATTTTTATTTATATCTGACATGTTCAACTTTAAACAAAATAACGGTTTTGTTGTAGTTAACCATATTTTTTAATTTATCCTTTTAATACCCGACCCGAAATTACCCTTACCTTGACATTTTGACCCGACGACCTGACCCAAAGACCATTTTCTACCTGTGGGAGCCCTTGATCCTATTTAGCTGCACTCTGTTTTATGCTTATTTATCTTTCGGTGCTCAGTACTGTTACATTTCCAATGTCTTTCCCGAACCTTTCATAGTATGATAGTAAGCGCGTTTTCTAATTCTTTATATTTAGTTAGTTTTGCAAGATATATTGCCCTTTTGAATTTCAATGTATTCTACAGAACCCTATGAAAAGGCCGAGCAAAAGGCCAAGGAGGCAGAAGTTGAATCCGATCTGCAAACGGACGCAGAGACTGCAACGCATTCTTAGGTTGCACACAAAAGGAAACACAGGTAATGCACTCCATTTACAACCAAGGGTTATAAAGTGTATACTAATTGTGTATACATTTTAGAAAAAGCACTTTCAAATATAAACAAATGATAGGATAAAATCCATTTATTACAAATGTATTATTGGATAGTAGGTTTTTACCTTTTTAAATGCATTGAATGTCTGTAGTCAGGTAATTACAAGTTAGTGATGCTTGTGAAGTTAATTTTTCCTTTCATTTTTAGGCCAAAACCCACGCTTTTTAGACTCTGGTTCAGAGTCTGAAGATGAATTGCGCACAGCTTTTGTCGCCAAGAAGCGGTTAGATGCAACTTAAGACTCCGTTGCATCATTGCCTAAACCTCCCCAGAAGATAAAGATTCCTGAAAGACCAAAGTGTGCTGCCCTAACAGTGATCGGTGAACAACAAAAATCCCAACACAGCCGTCCATCCTCACACACGCTTACCAGTGAACAGCTGTCCTCACAGAGGATGAACCGTGAACAGCTGTCTTCGCCTACGCCAAGCATGCCGATGTCAAGCAGTTCATCTTCAAGGTGTGCTACCCCAACAGAAATAGGTGAACAGCAATTAAACCACAGCCTTCCATCCTCACCCACGCTGACCGGTGAACATCTGTCTTCACAGAGGATGAACCGTGAAAAGCTGTCTTCACCGAGGCCAAGCATGCCGATGTCAAGCAGTTCCTATTCAATGTCTGCTTCCCCAACAGTGATCGGTGAACTTCCGTCATCACCCACACTTAGCGGTGAACAGCTGTCTTCACCGAGGCAGAACCGTGAACAGCTGTCTTCACCGAGGCCAAGCATGCAAATTCCAAGCAGTTCCTCTTCTCGGTTGTCTTCCCTTGACAGAACACAGACTGTCGTTTCAGGTGAGTTTTCTTAATTCTAACTATATTTTAAGTTATTATATAATTTCTTTTCTGTAAAATTAATTGGTAAAAAATGCAGTAAAAATATTTTTTGTAATAAAACATGAATTAACAAAACTATTGCCTAGCAATATATGTCCCCTACAGGCTCCACCATTGTCAGAATTTTTATTGTGGTTGCAATAGGCGTAGGAACAAAATGAAATGACGTGCATAATGTCCATATTGCCATCTATCCATGTTACAAGTTTCATGAAAAAATATTAAGAACTTTAAAAGTTATCACAGGATCCAGAAAAGTGTGATAGACTCACGGACTGACGGACACACAGAGCTAAAACCATAAGTCCCCTCCGGTGAAACCAGAAGGGGACTATAAGGGTTAATCTTCAAAAATAATATGTCTATAAACCTTTTTACAGGCAGGGATATTGCTATCCTCCGTTCCCTTGAAGAAATAAAGCAGGAGCAGCGGGAGATAAAGTCAATGTTGGCTACGCTGATGCAGAGGCAAAGTGGACCTGTCGGAAGTGCTGATCTGCCAGACGATGTCACCCTCCCAGTTGCGAATGTGGAGGCAACGCATGCATTGGAAGAGAAGCTTCGAGATGACACAACAATGCGAGTCATGGTGTGTACTATCTTATATTTTTTACGCTAGTATTTGTATTTATTTCTAGTAGTATTGTGTTTAGTCCTTGGTAAATCATCTTAGTATTTTTCTTTAATATTAATACTATATGCAAATTCTTCCATATAACATATTTGAAAACTCTGTATGTTTTGACCTTTTAGGTAGACTACCTTGCCAATATGGGAGGCTCATCGTTAAAAATAATGATCAAGCGTCTTATGGCAGAAGTCCTTGACAACCAACTGGCTGTCGAGTTTAATTGGACAGGGCGTGGCAAGATGGCCTTTCAATCCCTGAAACTGTGTTCTGTCATTCAAAGTAAGTTTTTCTATCACAGTTAAAAAGCAGTTGTGCAAATTATGTTAATAAAAGACTCATATATATTTGTATAACACGTGTTGTCGTAGGACTTCAAATTTGCAACCATGGAAGTGTAAAATTTAAACTTCCATAATCCCAATCTTAAAGGTTTCATGTATAAATAAATTTCAGAACTATTAAGATCAAAGTCTTACATTTGTTGTCATGAAGTGATTTTAAACGTATTGTTTGATCAATTTGTAATTCTGATGCTTGTAAAGAATCTATGACCGTAAGCATGCATTATTTTAACATGTAATGTATGATAGCTTAATTAATAAATTTATTAAATAAATCGGTATACAAGTTTCAAGTTTGAATATTTTAGGTTAAACATATTTTTAAACATTAACTATATGCATACAAATGTTTGCACTTTTTTAGGAGCTGTGAGAATTTTTTTCCACACACAACAAATAATGAATCGGAGTACTTTATAAAAGATTGGCTGCGCAATGCCAGTGATAGGGATGGCGGGCGAGAAAAAAGGGTAAAATTACCAGCTCCAGCTCCTGACTACCAAGATTGACTGTTATTGAATTTGCCTGAAGCAACTACAGCACTTAACCCTTTACTGCAGAACTAATACGAAAATTAAAATGTGTTTTCTCAATCAGAAGATTTGTGAAATAACTGTATGGAACTTTGATATGGGGGTGTATCAATACACCCTTAAATATAAACATATAAAGGTGTAAATTAAGTGTACTTTTTAAATTTATTTAAGCATATTAAGATACAATTCATAATTTATAAATTATTTTTGTTTGTTTGACCATTTTAATAATGACATTTTGACATCATTATTGTGAATATTCTGTATAACCGTACTTATGACTATACAATTAAAATAAATTTTCACAATAAGCAAATTTATGTTCCTAGACATAAGGTGAAAGAAAATCGAGTGGAAGTATAAGGCCCAAAATCAGCTATTGTAGATGTAATCTGCAAAGCAAACATAATTAACAATATATATTCCGTATTTTAAATTTGAATCATATTTATTTTTTGTCATAGTTCCTCTTTATTCATGATAAGGATGCAATTAATAACTAAATGTATTATTTTGTAAATAAAGGTTTAATTGGTAAGAGGGCAAACTTTTAATTTCACATATGCAAACGTAAAAACTGCACAAAAATGATACAACTGTTTAATATGCATTTAAATAATATGTAAATTAATGAAAATGTATATAAATGCCAAATGTCAATACTAACATTTAATGAATAATGCAAAATATGTACTAAAAAAAGAAAATTGATTACTATATTTGTTGTGTTTATTCTATTTGTGTTAATTGTTAGTGTATATAAATACCAAATGTTGATAAATTACAATTAATGAATAATGCAATATATGTAAATACTATATTTGTTAGATTAATTTTTGTTTTGTTTTTTGTTAATGTATGTAAAAACCAAATGTCTATAGATTTCATTTTAAAGGGAAAGATCTAAAAGATCATGTATGTCTTGTCAAAATGTTAAGCCTGTTCCTTTTTAGCAGCACCCTGTATGCCTTTTGGGGTAATGTAATGAATACTGCAAAACATGTGCTGAACAAAGGAAAATTGAAGTCTTTTTTTAATTTTGTTTATTTTGGTCGTCTCCTATGGAACGTATTCAGAATCTAAAAACAAACTGTGATTAAATAAGTAAGATTTAATTAACATTTTTGAACGTTTGCTCTTTTTTGTATTCATTTAAGTTTTTAACTGAAAATATGACTTCTACATACAATTAGTGCTACTTTAGTTAGGAATTTTATTTACATGTTTTTCTGACATAATTCATGTTATGAATTTAGCATTCTAATTTTTCTCTAAAAGGGCTTTATAACTTTGGTTTAATATAAAAAAATGTAGGATTTGTTTTTCCCATGTTTTCCCATGTCAAAATCATTTTGTCTGAAAATGTCGTTCACATTTGTGTTGTATTCATGGCCAGTCACATGCAAGATGTATAATATTACATAACATGCCGCAACATTAGCCGATCATTTATTTCTGTGTAACATGTGTTCTGGTAAACCATGGCCATATAATGTTATTATGACATAATGCCTTTTCAAAGTAAATGTTTATAAGATAAATCAGTGTTGTTTGTTATATACATGGCAAAGTGCTGTATTTGTGGTGTTATTGAGGGTGTTACATAAAACCGACGACGGGCCGACGGCAGGCCGATAAGCCATTTTGCCGATATCGGGCCGACGACGGGCCGATAAACAATTTTGCCGATATCGGGCCGATCAAATGCCGATGGGCAAGCCGATTGCGGCCTAACATCGTTTACGATATCGGTTCGATATAAAACAACGGCGGCCCGATATAGGTTTGCTGGCTGGGTAATTGTCAATTAAGACATAATTGGCAATACGGGTATCCTCTGAAATAAGTTACCAGTTTGCAACTGTCAATTGTTAAATAAACACGTTTATTCAGACGACCCCCTTATGCCGATGACACCTTATTTATAAGGGGCCAACAACGACGGGGGCAAAGAGCGACCGCATGCAATTATCCGCATATGGCTTTCTTCTTGACACGTGATTTCGATCTGCGCTTCGGAGTCTATCACTCTACCACGCGATTGGCTAATTTTGTGAAAGTAGGCGTTACCTATTGTTGATAGACAATGGGCGTAAAATTTGCATAATCTAGGTAATAAAACTAAACGCTTTCAAAATATCTGCCTATTAGTTGTCAATACCTGTCAAACAATACAATTAAGATGACTGATACGATCTTACAAGCGAAAGTATACGGTATATTGGCGGGGGATATCAATTCAACGAATTTGCTTGTTTATCCTAATTTGCAGGTGCATGAATAAGGGCAAATGGCAATCATAACTTGAAGAATGTGATATTTTTTTTATAAATAATTATATCTCAAGATGATTGAAATTATACAAAAATGAATGAAAAATAAATTTGTTACACAAAAATGTACCCAGGCTGGCAATACAAGGAGGGAGATAATGGGAGATTACAGTTGACAAGGGTTATGGCTAGCTAGTATTTCAATTAAATTAAAGCTCAAATTCAACCTGTGCATGTTAATTACAGTAAAGTAATTTTAAGTATAATATGATAATGGTTCATAAGTATTGAGTTCTTAAACAATGAACAACTGAGCATATCTCAGTATCAATATTCAATTTAAGGGCACACATAGAAGGATTGATTTCCTCCTTTTTTAACTTTCCTACATATCCATAAAAACCACCCAAGAAAGATGTCAAATTGATACCAGTTACTACATGTAATGTTGTGTAATATTTCATACAGAACTGTCGATTTTGTCATCTAGTTAATGGCTATTTGGGTGTTGAAATGTGCCTTATCAGTTGATGTATCTTTAATTTATTATAGCAGACATAGTATGGTGCCAGATTAGCCCCACCAAAATAAATCATTTATGATTTGACTTCATTCTAATTGTCAATCTTACGTTGTGTAAATTAGGATAAATAATGGTTTGTTTATTTTGTTTAGTTAAACAGGTCGGACCTCAAAGACCTCGTGAAGAGGCCGGTAGGACCTGTAAATAAACTCTGATATACACACTTGTTTAGTTAAAACCATCGAAGAATGTGCTTAATTAAAAAAGTGCTTAAGGAAGGTTTTAATAAATTGATAATTTAATTTATAAATTTAGTTTTGATACAAGAGTCATTTAATAATTAATATAAGAATTTAATTGATAATATAATTTTAATCCATTGATCAAGGAATATTAAATCGTAGAATTTAATTTAAAACAGGTGCCTGTTGATCAATTTATAATATAGGAAGGTAATTTAATTAGGTGTCTTAGCTCAGGTAATATTAAATACCACACAATATCTGGAAATAAGACAAAAGTTTGTCTTATTACCAGGTATTGTGTGGTGTAAATGGTTGATTGGTTGTTTCTTGTCTTTCTGTGTTCATTTGCTGAAATATGACAATGAATTTATAAAAATGAAGCTCATTCTATTTCAAGAAAAGGAATTTTGTATTATGGAAGTGTTTTTAAGTTACAATTTAACATTCATGTAACACACATACATCCTATTTTAAAGGTAACTGGCTTTTGGGGATGTCAACTGCAGTAGTCTGTTATATCATATGGAGAAATTGCCATTATAACAATATTTAGTAACAAGTCAACAGAACAGCCTGAATGTTGTTGGGTTAAAATGCTGATAGAAAGAAAAAGAATTCACCTATGAAACATTATAAATTGCATGCTTATATGCTTTCTTTATAAATTCCATGAGGCCTTTATATTTTCTATCTTAATTTAGAATAGCATATAACACATATCATATGATTTGGTGTTCATCCGATATGCTCATCTGTATATCAGTCTGGCCATGCCCAGGAGGGAGTGACTGAGTTATGAGGTGCAGAAGAAGCACAAGCCATCTCCACATGACGATCATCCCCAACAGCGCTTGACGATGGTTTCCTGCTCGATGAGGATGAATCCATAACTGAGAACTGAGGATGATACTTCTCTTAACACTGCATTGTATGAAGACAAAGCAATTCAGTGTGGTTCGTCACAATCAACAACAGTACCAGACTCAGCTAATGTTAGAGACTGTCAAGTTGAGATCACTGTGCCTATCAGAGTTGAGTGTTACAATGCGGCATGTGATTTATTTTAATTGACACATTACAATTGAGTGATGATACCGCATACATTCTCATTTATATAATACATAACAGTTTATTTGTTTCAAATCACAAAAAACTGGAATGCGAACGCGTGTTTTAGAAATGTTGATAAGCGTGTTAACTACCGTTGCAACCGACAAACAGTTGCGCGCTTAAACTTATCTCGCCAAAACCACTGGGCGTGCGAGAGTTGGCCAATATTTTGCGAGCTGCCTATCTCTGTTATCTACGTCTCTGATAAAACTAATTACTGCTGTGTTTTTTTTTCATCCTTTCCATTTGTCTTTTTATATGTCTGTCAAATACAGGGCATATTAAGGGATTACCTATTTCATACCTGGGGTCGAGCAGCTTCCAGTACTTTGTCCGGAGTATAACTCTTTAACTATAACACCTATTCATATGAATAGGTTGTGGTTGTGGTTGTGGTGTATAGAAGTGCAGCGCACAACAATCATAAGACGAGAACTCTGGCTTGCATATTTCACAAATTCTACGCCTTTATTGGTTTCACCTTTTTTCTTGGTTTCCTGTTTTCTTGAAATTACAAAATTACATTTAGAAAGGTAATCACTGCACGGTGTTGTTAAAGATGAAAAACAAACAACTAAAGTAACAAAACAATGAACCTAACACTCTGCCCTATTCAGGCATTTTGTGTAAAAACTTGTGGAATGTAACCGGTACACTAAGGTACGACATTGCACCGAAAATGGTTCCAAGCAAAATTTCTAGGAAAAAAACTCCAAAACTGTTACACGGGAATAAACAACAAAAGAAATACAATTCCGATTTACAATAAGTATGTTTCCAATGTTATTGTATTTCTGGATTGTATTTATCATCACAGTAATGGATAAAAGCAACGCTTGGATTATCAAAAGGTAAATGTTATATCCTACCGCAACCCAAATTCAACGACACCTAAATTCGACGATGATCTATTTGTATTGATTAAATGGATGATTATTGTCTTGGAATCATTTCAAAGTAATACAGCCGAGTTTAAAATTATTATTTTGTGCTATTAAACATTTCATTATTTCTTTCATTATTTGCTAAATATTGCTTCATGTAACCGTTACATCGTCGAATTTTGGTTACACTGGGATATATTTTCGAGACAAGTCAATTTATACAGTGAGTCTTTCAAAATAATGGAACGTTTTAAATTCATCTTTAAAGAAATAAAAATATGTGGTTCTAATCTCTTACCAAAAAGACATTTTATTCAAGGCAAATTGTGGTTCTCATTTAAGAAAATTCAATAATTATAAATTGATTTTGACACCTTAAGAAGAAAACATCACTTATTTAATAAAGTTTGGTGTCATTATACAATGGAATATATTGCAATGGGTAATATGATTATAGGTGCTACCTAATTTACGGGCAAAAGCTTTTTAAGTGTTTTTGATAACCATGTACTTTTAATAAATATATGGACATGATTGTGTTCAAAATATTATAATTGTTGCAATAATTAAGTAATGCATCCAAAAAAATCAATCTTAAAACGAGTTACATGTTCCTAGCTTAAAGATCTAGCACCTTATAATTTTCTGTTTTCTAGCCACAGGAATTTTAAGCTGGTTCGGTGGCTGTGGTATAGTGCAGGGTTCCCGCTGTCGATCGCCATTGGCGCCAATTGCGACAAAATAAAAAATCTGGCGACAACATTTCGTAAATGGCGATTTTAAAAAAATCGGCATTTTTCTGCGTTCATATTTTCTTAAAATGACAAAAGACGCTGTGTTTACCAGCCGCTTTACGGCAGTCGTAATACTATAGATTTCCATGGTGTAATCGATACAGCTGTAATCAATGGAGCGTGGTGCTGACTGCCGACTACCGCAAAGTGGAATGTTATGGTGATAATTGCGATTATCTGGGGTGTTGTTGCAAGTTATCTTAATAAGTTAATTGGTCGGCAGTTTTATTGCTTCAGAGATAAGGCAATATTGAAATATACCGATTTTGCGCTTAAATGTGAAGTGTTTGTCACAGTGTTCGAAGCAGATTCAAGACCGTTAAATTGATAACAATGACAATCAAAAAGGTAAGTATCGATTGTTTTTAGAAAAATCGGTGTAATTATAGAAAATAGTAAAACATTTTACATCTATTGGTTCTATTTAAACGGTGACATATTGCTGTTTCACTCGTCAAAATGGCAAGTTCAGAGTGTAAAACGACTTAGAAAGTGAACATTAGATGCTGCTTATTTTGAGACTCATTCAAAATGCAAACGTTCCCACCGCTATTATTCACCAGCTAACAAACAAAAACCAAACAAAGACAGTTGTTTATCAGAATTTCATTTCCTTCAATATGATTTCCAACACACAATCTATGCTGTGTGAACTCTTTATATCCTCAACACTTATCAATTCATTCACTACCGGATGTACCTTAAAAAAAAAGGTTAACATAGTTCAGCACATGGAAATCAATTTGACATTTGATATACACAAATGCTTATTTTATTTGACTGTTGTGTTAAGGGCTCTATGTAGTAGATCATATGCTAGCACACATTTATATTATTAATATACTTCACATTCATTGATTATTATTAGTATTATATTAATATTATATTTCCCTTTTTGTATTTTCAGAATACCATAAAGCTTCTGAAGCACCAAAACTGTGGCAACATATTCAGGCTGCTGAGAAGGTGTCAATCAACAAGAGTTACAACTGATTGAATGTGCCTTTATTTAAATAACAATGTTAAATGTGTTGTTATTATTAATACTACTGTTATTAAATCAATTCCTTTAACATACTGTAAATGCTCAGTTTTTGTTTGTATTATAATAACATGATCTTCATTGCCCAAATGTAGCCCCAGTGTGGCGACAACTTTTTAAATTTGGCGAAAGTAAGTGGCGACAACTTTTGAAAGCCCAGAGGGAACCCTGTAGTGAATGGGGTGTCAACTAACTGGCTTAGTCACTGGGAGGTCTCTGTATTGATCCCTTAAGTGGGGGCATTCTTTAGATAACACTAAAGACATACTTTGGCTTACCATTTGGGTTGAAAATCAAGAAGACCTACAAGGTAAAAAGAGAAATGTACGTCAAAGTACAATAATTGTACGTCGACATACAAATATAAAATACACTTCGAAGTATATATTTGTACGTCAAAGAACAATTTGTACTTCGACATACATGTTTGTACTTCAACGTACACATTTTCTGAACAGCCAATCAAAACACTTGCCTCTTGAGCCGCTTTTACTTCAGATTTATTCATAATAAATGTTTATAATCTCTTTTTTAATTGAGGACAAAATGAATAAAAATATCAGAATGGCAAAAAAAATATGTGTAGAAGTTTCAAGTATTTCATGCATTGAAATAGATTATATACAAATTTGAAGAAGATTCAATTGTTACATTTTCAAAATTACAATTATTCAGCATATTGTGAGTATTTATTGATCATGCGGGGCGGAGCATCACGACTGTCCAACGCATTACTGTGTAGGAAATTCCCAACGGTAACCAAACATTAACGGGATAAATAATGTATAATAACGTCCCTGTTGGTCGTATTTTGTGATAACCATAACTTGCATAAGTCAGAGGTTAATTCCGCCACGCCAGGTCAATAAATACGCACAATATCTATGAGTTAGCGGTCGATAGTCGCATAATTTGGTATACATTATAATAATGATAATGATTAATAAATACGCACAATATCTATGAGTAAGCGGTCGATAGTCGCATAATTTGGTATAAATAATAATAATGTTCAATGTCAAATATCTCTTTAAGCAACAGATGTAAGGTGTCTTCTGATTGGCTAACACTCAAGGGTCGGTGAAAATTGTATGTCGAAGTACATTTCTCGTTCTACCTAGTAGGTCTTGTAGACTTTCGACGTCATGGTATGTCATATAGACACTAAGTACTGATCCTACCCAGGAAACAGTTTGTTTCACCAAATGTCTCAATTCAACTTGACAGCTTGCTAAAGCAGTTGCATTTAGCATACACTCACACTGATGAAACATAATCAAAATCATGTGATGTGTCAAATCAATTTTGATTGACAAATTTGACAGGATTTTTTTTAATTTTTTAGACTGTCAAATAACACACACTACGTTTTGAAAGCCATAACTGGAGCTTTCGTCTGTATACCACTGACTTCATCAGAAGAATGATTTCTACTGTTGGGAAACGTTAACACCGCTAATTGTCTTCTTATTTATTATCAGTGTATAATTATGTGTAACCGCATAACAACAAACTTGTTTCGCAATTAAAATATTTAATAAATACAGGTATCTTGCAGGTTTCTAAATTTTCTTTCGCAAACTATTGTTGAATAGTCTAAATTTTGTCGCCACTAAAAAACTAGCCATTTGGTAGCAATTCTTAAATCACAGTCTAAACTGCATACACTTAGATCTATAGTTACAATTTGAATGCAAATATTAGAATGCATCATGTTATATCATCCATATTTTTTTATTTAAACATTCAAATAACACATAACACAGTACATATATTAAAAGGTATGTGGTATTGTGTGGAGATACAAACCACTTCACATCATTTATTTGCAAATAAAATAATAGTTACAAAATAAGTAATACTAAAACACTGTCATCAATCTACAGTACAAGAATATTTACCTATATAAAATTACAAAGTGGTGTTATTTTATTTCCTTTTACAAAATTAACAATGCTGGTTTTGTACTAGCCATGAAACATTTATCATGGATTAACAAGTAACAACCAATTTATTAATTACACAATAGAATAGAAATCATATTAAATGCATTATGCATATACTAAACAAGCTATTTGCTACTGTTTAGAATTGCACTACTGTTTAGAATTACACTATCTTACTAAAAATGATCACAGCAGGTATTTAGTGCTTTTACATACTTGTGGTAAGTTTTGTATTACTAGTTTGACATTTTTTTAGCAGACACTTGTCGATATACAGACTAAATATGGATGGGAACTTTAATATTTTTTCAGCATAAGTGCCTTCAAATTGTTAATTTTACAACACTTTGACATTGTTTGCACATCTGGTCTTATTATGCCATAGCTGAATTTTGTTTATAAATAGACAGATATAGACTTTTCAAAGTACTATAAAAGTTCACACATGTCCCATCCAAGTAAACCAACAGAACCAATAAAGATCACCACAGATAATAACTGCGTGTATAGCTTCGAAATTCTGATAGTTCAGGAATCCCTCCTTTGTTTATTTCTGTAAACGAAAACTGTCAGTTTTGCTGGATAGAATGGCTTGTGTGATGCCCAGCTCTTGCCTTGGCAGAACAGCGTCTAAAAACGGAAAACCAACAAATATCTTAAAATTTGGTCAATAATGCAGACAATTTATAAATGTCTTGTTGTTTGTTTATTTCGAATCTGGAAGATTTTTTACGACGTAAGATTGTGGTACGAATATCCAACGGTATTGGATTTTGTGGTTTTAGGCCTAAACTAATTATAGTGATTTGTAACCTTTCGGGATATCGGTAAAGTGCGAGCAGACGAGGTGTAAATACGTTAAAAATTAAAGCTAAAAGACTAAAAAGTTAGATCGGAATATCTTTAAATTTTGTGAATAAATGGGTTTCTGGTGAATAATAACGAAAACTTACCAGAATATTGCTCATGATCACACGTAAAACTTCTTTCTAAGAGCGAATGGAAAATGCGTCACAAATTCTGACAAATAAACATTAGTGTGTCGTTATTGAAATACCGCGAGAATACTGGAAGAATAGAGATGCCAACTATAATGTTTAAAACAAATAATTTTTAACAAGCGTTTGTGATTTGTCAGGATAATTATAACAATAAGATATCGAAAAGATCAAAGCAAATAAATTCGACAGAAATCTGAGATTCGGCAATATATTAAAGACGGGTTATGTTCACCTAAATTGTGTTTGGTAAAGAATGACACTATATGTAGTGAACCCGTCTTCGGCTTATACCCACAGAAGAAAAGCATTCAGGGGAGATAATTGAGTAATGACTTAATTCTGGAACGGTTGCGAAGAAAAACAAATAATGCGAGAATATTTAGTGCAATTCGCTACACAACTATGATGTCATTGATATAATTTTTCCTGAGGTATGTATTTACATGTGATATAGCACATGTCAAAGTGTTTTTGATTTGTTCAAGGTCATAAATAGCATCGCGAAAATATATGTCGCGTGGCAAATTATTTTGAGACGCATCCCTATATGGTATTCTTATGTAATTTTATGGTCTAAATTTCCATATGTATGAACGGTCAACGCCTGCTTCACGGGCTTTTGCCCGTATTAACTGTTTATTGAAGTCTGCTACCCCCCCCCCTCCCCCGTCAAACTCCCATGGGTGTTGTTTGTAAATGGGAGTTAGACAGGGAGTTTATAAAAAATTGGAGTTTATTGAAAATGGGACTTTCACGGGGGATCCCGTCAAAACCCCACTGGAGTTTAATGGAAATGGGTGTTTCACGGGAGCCCCCGTAAAAACTCCACCGTGGAAGAAAATTTACAAACACTTTATTTTCTTACTAAAGTACATATTTCTTACAATTATAACTTAAGCATGTGCATTTGTAAACATTGAAACAGAAAACAAAGCATAATATTTAAATTACATTTTTTTGTAAAATATAGGTAAAATTCTCCCGTCTGGAAAAAACACCCGTGGGAGAATTGCAATTCTTAACGGGGGAGCCAAAACCCCGTTGGGATCCCACGGAGGATGACAACTTTATTATCAAATAACTCTACTTTCAACAAAAAACTTTTTCTTTCTTTTTTTTTCAATAATATGTATGTACTCATTGCTCCCTACAAATATTCACAATTTCATTACAATTGTTCAAAAAAATAAAATAAATGGATTTGCAAACTTAATCTGGATACTGTTATGGATTAAACAACAAGAACATGTATATATTATAAATTCAAAAGGAATATATTTTCAAAAAAAAACCCAGAGCATTTCGTATCTTGTAAGATCTATGTTGCCAGACCACATCAAGCGTTGAAATTGTGCTATTGCTATAAGGGACATTGATTTTTGTATGTGTGAACTTTATTTTTTGAAATAATGTACGAAATATTCGTTGATTTTGAGTGTTTATGTGCTTTAAATCTTATGATAGGTTGGTTAAAACTGTACTACTAAAGTGTTTTTTATAGACCATGTTGTTACGTACTTGGCTGCCAGCATTGAGCATTTAACAATAGCAGGACTTATACAAGCCTTACGATTTGATGAAATCGGTTCCATAAATTAAATGTTAAAAAAGGAATTCATTAGTTGATGTGTACTTTAAGTTGCGGTGCGTTAAATATTTCATTACTTCAATGCCGAATTCAATTTAATTAACAGAAAACCGCGATGACTTGGTCAGAGAACGCAAACTTGTTTAAAGGAGAATACGAACTATTTTGATTTTGGATTTCATTGTCTGTGTATCCATTATCTGAGAAAAAGAAAAAGGAAAGTTATTCAAAGTTTTGAACATGTTTACATCACAATACATTGATAATGAAACTACTTCCTCAACAGAAGTATGTTGCTACAAGTTTGAAGTTTACAAAAAAATGTTAGGTTCTTGAACTCTGCAATACTCTTTCATTCTCATAACTTATAAAGCGGAGGTATGCTCTTTATAAAAATGTTATTCAAAAAGCAACATAAAAGAAGATTTCATCGTGCTCGGGAATTCTTTTGAAAAACTTTATTATAACTTGTTTATAAAAATATATTGTACATACAACAACCAGTATTCTCGTATCATATTCGATTTATATTTTATGGCGTAAAACGTTTTATAATCAAAATACAACACAAATATAAGATCGACCTAAGACGACCTGTCATTCTTGGTAGAGTTTTGGTGAGCTATATTTTTGACAAAAGAAGAATTCAAGGCACTCTGAAATACATTACGTAACATTTGTATTTTCTTCGTTCGCAGTCCACGGCTACTTCTAAAAAATATTTATTAATGATTAATAACTAATGTAATGACCTAAAAATTAACGGTTTCACATTAGTGAAGGACATTGGCGGCGATATAATACAATTATAATATTTAATGGATTTTGAGTAAAATTCACTAGGCAAAACCTATTTGTGGTTGAAACCGGGGTCTGGACGCTTGAAACAACTTGCGTGCAAATACCGATTCGCAACAAATGAAACTGACGTCGCGCAATTGGCGTCATTTATAAATAATAGCGGTTAGAGAAAATTTCATCTCATTGTATAATAAAATAATGCATGTAAAACAGAAGAGGAAATACGCTGTGGAACAATGCCGATAATTAGCTTTTGACGAATTGCCGAATAGATTAGACTACTGTTGAAGTAAATGTAAGACGATCTATTCCATATGCTCATGGTAACTTCCGCGTTCAGATTCTAAATGTATGGCTCACTTCTTCTCCATGGCACCTGCTAAGTATAGCTTAAACTATTCAGTACTGAAAGAGCAAGGCTGAAATACACGTTCTAGATCATAAAGCTTTATTGCATACGCTAGGATTGTGTAGAGCACTGGTTGTTTATATCGGTTAAAGGACGAAGCACGAAACGAAAAGGATCGAGAGGGACTTCGCGTTTACGTCATGTTCTCATTATATCCTAAAGTGGTGTTAGGTCGTGTTGAAAACATGACGAACTATATGAAAGAATCACGTTTAAATATAGGGTAAGATGAAATAATCATACTAGGTTTATAACGTGAATTTGCGACCGCAAATTATTTACAAAGCGTTTTTGCGGCTATCTGTTATTAAACTGTTTGTTTCATTAGATTGCCCATCATCTTCGTTATTAATGAATTAATCTTCCAAGTGAAATCTTAATTTGGACCAACACTTTAGTAAAGCTCGCATCACACTTTCTACATACATTTAATTAAGACACGCGTCCACGCATAATAGTACAATAAAAAAAGAAAACTGTATATGTGTTACGCTCTCTGCGAAGTTTTAGTGCGTTCTGCCAGTTCCAGTAGGCACGGCGAGAGCAACCCTTGGTCTTGTTGAAACGATGGCCTTTACTTACTGCGCACATATTTACAAGTATAAAGTCAAATTGTACACATCAATAAGGCCAAACAAAACAAACTGTATTTAGTTATTTGTTTAACGTGTTGAGACATAAGTTGTACCCCTCTTGAAATGGTTTATACGATTAACTTAAAGTCACTTAAGAGTATCTATTTTTGTTTTTACTTTGTATCACCAGTCGCAAAGTTACTCACATGAATGTTCAATAGACATGATTTTTAACAATATGACAATACTTTGTTTGCATTCATCAATTTCCTTTAGAAAAAATTTAAGTAAAATATATTACACACTTGTTTTAAAAATACGGTTTAGTTTGTTTGACATGTTGGTGGTTCTTAAAAAACAACGTGAGCCTATCACTCAATGTATTAATGTGTAATGTATTTAAAATAACTGTTAAAACATGTTGAAAGCCTACCTCATGGAAGAAACAAACTTAGGCCGTACATACTTCATACAGAAAGGGAGACTTAATAAAAATTATTCATCACTAAATTCAGAAATCAAATTACAAAGGCTATATTTTTGGTTTTATAAGTTATATTAAAATTTACATGTAAATGTCATATTAAATATGCGTTACTTCTTTATTTAATGTATAATTCCGATTTGAAACTGTGATTCTTTACTACTTGCAGTACTATAGAAGTAGGTCAATATAACACCTAGCCTTTTTAATGCGCATGATCAGTATGCTGTTATGATTCCGTGACGAAATAAATCAAGTTTCACTGTCCAAGAACTAAGATCTCTGTGATTTGGGACGAAGCATTTAGTTTTAAACTAATGATAAACTTAGACATAGACCTTAAATCGCAAAGATTCACTTCAGCGTTGATATAATAATATAAATAAACAATAACGATCAGTCATAGACTACATATTTAAAATAATGCAAGTGATAATAATTTCCCGAAATGATTTAAAATAAAAGTTACCAACATAAGAATTAGGCGGACAGAGCGACACTTTAAAATGGATATGTATCCTCGTTTCTAAAACCACACAGGTTATCGGAATCACGCCAAGATGCCGTGGACTGAGTCTTATTTTGTGTGCCTATGACAAAATAAGCCTATCAAAGTCACGAGCGGCATTTAAGATTTGGGCTATCTAGTACATATAATTAAAGAGACTAGCTCAAAGTATGGTGTTTAACATAATAACACACATGGCTCACACTTGTCTAAATTTCCGTACGAAAACAAAAAAACAACCTATTTTCCCGCCTTGTTATACGCCATTCGCTTTGATACGGAACTAGTTGTTACGGAATCAACGGACTTACTTTAACGTCTATTTCAACTTCAAGGAATCGCATACAGACATGTGCAAGCGATGGACCAGAAGATGTTGCTAAAACAATGATGCATTGATGTTGTAAGATGTTTGTGCAATATATCACATAATGCAACTGAAATTAAGCTAAATCATTTCGATATGGATCGTCATGAATGGACTGGCGGAAATTTATATATTGGAATGTGTTGTACTCACAAGTTAGAATTAATTCACAATGAAAGACGTTGGTTACAACGTGCAATACAGCTGACGTGAGGCACGCGCAAATATCTTGTAATCTACGTCCAACCCTGTGAATTGAAGTATTGAAATATTGCTATGTAATTTAATAACTCATTTCTAAATTAACTTGGTATATATGTTTAGCATCCTGATACGATGTGTCATGAGCACAACCTAACTCTGTGCATTTAAGTAAAGATCTCGCATAGACGTTTATGTCCAAACTGTGGTCTGTGTTTACGTTGTTCCCATTTAAAGCGGTATTAAAAAAATGAAATCATGTTTCAAGTCACCGCTTGAAGATTGCAGGCATACACTATTGTAAAAAAAAACTTTTTTAGAAACAGTAATCGTTGTTACACGGAGGCTTGAAATAAAAGCATGCACACCGTTTGTCAAGAAAAATTAAAGGTTTTTGTTAATGTTATCGATGTTCCATTTCGGAAATCCATATAAACGACCAAACACGAACGAAAATGTAAAGCTTGCTATTCTATTAATCACTTAGTTTTCCGCCCGTTGATGAGTTGTTCGCCCTAGCGGCCAACTATTGTCCAAGCAAGTTTTGCAATTCAGTCTGCTCTTAACTACGCTAAGAACGATAACCACCGCATTTACCTGTTTATTCTTCACCACTTGTACACTGCAGACAGTGTATGTAATCAATATTGTTTAACAGCTTGTGTGACGACATTGGCCAGTTTGTCATTGAAATGTGTACATATTGGCTGCGGAAATATCAGGGAAAACGGGGCTTAATGCATGCCAAATAAGTGGTGTCATTTGCACACTGATTAGCCTGTGCAGTGCGCACAAGCTAATCAAGGACGACACTTTCTTATTTTTTAGTGTTTTTCGTTTAGAGAGAGATTTTGGTACTGGGGTGACAATTAATGCATATGCATTAAGCCCTGTTTTCCTAAAATGAAGCTTAAATTATCTTTTATATTAATGATTTGAAAAAAAAAGAAGATACAAGTGATAACTACTTCAAAGTAACCTCGCTGACAAGGCAAATAAACAAAATCACTTTTAAGTCGAATAAACAACAAATGAGTTCTTAATTTTTACCTTGTGTCATTTTAAGTAAACATCTAAAACGGACCTTTTCACAGTTTGTCATCAAATGCTTAATATTGGTAAATGTAAACATTGGATCTTAAAAGCTCCATTACAAAGAAAAAAATAAAAAAATTAAAGAAACACAAAAAGTTACCTTCAACTGGGCTCGAACCACTGACCCTGGAATAAAAGTCTATTGTTAAGACCACTCGACCATCTGTGCTCATACAATGAGAGATGTATTTTATTTTTATACATTATATAAGCAATCATCCATGCATGAAAAAAAAACGACACAAACAGAACTCTCCAAAAAATTTTAATTTTGTCAATTTACCAAAACGTGAAAAGGTCCATTTAATGTCTTCAGACTTGCAAATTAAATGAGTTCAATACACTGTCAGATTGGATTGGATTTATTTTGACCTTGCAGTCAAGGATAACACATGAAAGTGGAAGCACTTATTTCCAATGGGGTCCTTTGTTTTTGCTGAAGAGACAGCAAGCGGAAAATACAGTATTGAGATATTAGGAATCCGGGTGCGTTACCCTAGCTCTTTGCGAATAGATTCCTTGGTTCTTTTACGTGCTCTGTGTATATCACCGATACACGCGAGAATTACCTGGGTTTCATACCGGTACATCTCTAGTTGGGTGGGAAACACTTGAAGCATTTCTGAAATTTCCAGTGCCCCGGCCAGGAATTGAACCGGGGACCTGTGGAATGGTAGACCAGTGTGTTACCACTCGACTACCTCCCCACCATGATCTTACATCATGAATGACTTACAGGTTAAGTGGTTGCCTGTTAGCCTGAGGCCAGTAGATTTACGCCCAGGAAACTCAATTTCACATGTTGTTGGCAGTTGGGCTATAAACCAGGGCAACAAGCTTTTTCAAAGCTTAAAACAACTCAATCCAATTAAACATAGAATACAAATTGGCGACTGTGGCCTAAGAAATGATTCAATTCCGGCTTACACCAAGACATGATGCATTAAAAGTATGTCATGTCGGCAAAATTGTTGCACAATTATTTAAAGAAAATAAATAAAGTATTAGATACACATATCACAACATGTACATGATTCTAGGCTTGTTATTCTTTAGCAAGGCAACCAAAATTCTAAAGATGGTTGCCAGTGCAGCAACCAATTGCGAAAAAAGTGACATATTGTTGTTATTTTGTCTAAGTTATCTCTATTACATAAATATGAGGATAAACAGTGCACCCACATCTTGACCTGTGCTTAAAGACACGCTGTTTATAAATTTGAATGGGTTGTGATCATTTCAAACTTGCGATACAAAAAGCTATAACATAATTTTGAAAACTTAGTTGCGTCTAAAATTATGCAATAGCGAACAACTTCAGTGCCATCAGCGCTTTGATTTTATGTGGAATCGGCTGTTATTAAGGTTTTTAACTATCGGCGCACGTGTGGTAGTGTTTCAGAATTCATTTAATTAGAAGTCGAGCTGCGTCTTCGCGAATGCATCTATTGGCTAACCTTTCTCTGTCCCCTTTAAGGAGAGCTGTGCTACGCGATTACAACATACACGCAGTGAACTGTTTTCATAAGGCAATTTTTTTATGTAAATTACACTCTTCAATGCGGGTTGAGTGTGATTTGGTGAACGGTAGTGTTCAGCATACCACAACTTTTACCCTTAGTTGTTCTGTGGAACAACTAAAAAACTAAACAACTAAAATTTTGAAATGGCTGAACGTCTTTAAACATTTGGAAAAATCAATACCAAAATTATAACAGTGAACCTCCCAGAGCATTTGCTTAATAGAATACCAGAGTGGGTAATCACGTGATAGTCAAGATGGCGACGTTCATGCCGAGACAGTTATTTTTTGCCGGTTGATACCCTTTATTACTTTTGTTTATTTTTTAAATGACGCTCGTTTTCCAGCCAGATCAGTAAAAAGGTGATTTGCGTTTATTTCGTATTTAAATTCGCCCTATATCTCGACTTTACTCTCCGCAAATTTTCTTAGTGGAGCCCTAATTAGGTCATCCCGCTAAGAAATTTCGCAGCGATTAAAGTCGAGATATAGACCGAATATTATTATGCAATAAACGTCAGTAACTGTCTTGCTGATATGACAGGAACGTGAGCGGAATTAACAAAAACGATACAAGTAATAATAGGTATAAAACGCCGAAGAAACCCTGCCTCGGCATGGACGTCGCCATCTTGACAATCACGTGATTACCCCCTCTGAATACCGCTGCTCCAAATAGACGCGATGGTCATGGAAATCTGAGCAACCTGAAGTGTGAAGTGCGCATGTGGGACTCTTGGTGGCTAAACTGACGTCACAGGGCGCGGAACAACCTCCCAAGATAATCCTCTGTTCCCGCCAGATGCTTGATAACGTAACAGTTTGAAACAGCATAACAAGCGATTTGCGTCACCACGCAAGGCCCTACGCTGCAACATTTCGAAATCAAAAACAATTTAAAAAAAGGATGTTTAACATGTGAGCTTTCATTGACATAACTTAGTTTTTAAGAAATAACACACACACGAGGATATAAAAAGTCTACTGTCGAAGAATTGTTAACTTTATTTAAAACGAGACTCACCTTACATTCCTAAAAGTGGTTTCCACTGGTTCGCGGTATCAAATGCAGATATCAAAATGGTTGTGAAAAGCGTTCAATTGTTGTCAAGATTGGTTCTTACCATGTTCTAGCGATTTTATTTTCTGTTAGCCAATTACCGAATATATGTATCATATTTTGCTACTTTCTGAAATGCTGTATGCAATCATACTAGGAGCTTCACACCACACACTTAAAGTCCCAGTGGTATCACTCTGTCCTGTTATTTCCCCGTAACGCGCGATCCCAGGTGGGACGATGTTCATATGGAAGAGAATCACGGTGCGTTCGATAAAACATAATTCACTCGTGTTTAAAAAACTGAAAAATTCGTGAATTTAATATTCAAAGGAAGCACATGAACAATAATTTACATGAACATCATTAACTAGTTATTATTCATCACACAAATATCGCAACAGTTGATTGCAATTTGTCATGGCGTGGGCATGAGGTGTGACGTGTAAGAATTAAAAACGTACACGCTGGCGCACAAAACCTAGCAACAGTGGCTTCAATTGCACCGGACTAGAAACTGTACCAAGCAGTTTTGTGCGCGCAAAAATATTGCTTATATTTAGATTTTTCGTAATGTATACTAATCTCTTTAAAAACTCAGTTTTGGTTCGACATATGGCGTTCCATTTATGACGATTTGTGATTATAGTTTTCTTTCAACCAAAGTAAGAAACATGAAACATTGCCATATAATATCTATACATTTTCCTTAAAGAAACAAGATTATCGGTTCTCCCACATTACTTGTGCGATAAATTGGCATACAATTCTTTTAATAGCCGTTTTCCCTCTAAATCTGATACATGTAGGGCATGTGTCAGTAACAGGAAAATGTATGTGCTCTAAGTACTTGTAAACTAGTGAGAAAAGTGAGATTTGGTGAACTGACCGACGTGATGTAAATTAAATACTGTTGAAAACAGCAAAACATATGACTTAACAAACAACCAAACAAAATTAAAACCCTTTACCAACTTGATATCGGCATTAATATAATTTATGTTCTTTTCTAAGTACACGACAACTGGTAAAATTAGTCCACGTTGCCCGGTTGCTAAATTACCTGCGATGTGGGTCTAGTAAGAGATATAGAACATCAAAGCCTGACTGATTTTGTATTTTTTTTAATGATACAACATGTGTGATAAACAAACTATATACCACTTTTAGCAAATAAAAATCCTACAATTCGTACATGTTAACTAAGATGGTGGATTTTCGAGTTGGAGTTCGTGACAGAGCTGTTCAGTCACATGTGGAGGAGGGCTGGAGTCAGACATAATACGACAAGCTTTTGAAGATTGCTTTGAAGATTTTGGCACTTGTGTAAAAACACTGTCAGTAAATTTTTATAAAAGAGTGTATCAAAAGTAAAATTTATTGTTTGTAATGTGCATTTCTGCATACGTTCAGTTAAAAAATCGCATATTAACGAACGTTTACTTCAGAAGTCTTACAACTGGCATAACAAACCAGGAATTTAAAATCGAACGAATATACCCGGCTTAACGAATCGATATGTTCATAATAACGAAATAAATTGGATCCACATTATACCCCGAAGTGTTTAATCATGCAGCAGTTTATTAATTCTGAAATAAAAGCTTATTAAAATTCAACCGCGCCACAAACTCATTAACATTCTGTCCGTAGCATTCCTTGCAAAAATGATATCAACTTGATATGTAATATCCAGATGGATAGCAATGACAGGGGCCGAACGAAATTCATATTTACTTTAATAATAAATTATAACATCGCTTACCATGAACTCAATTACATTGTTGTTGTTTTTGGACAAAATTGTATTCCTTTTTAAGATGCCATCAGGGTACCTTTTTATTCTCAAGTGTAATAATTTCTAAACTCGGTAATAACAACAATAATAATTTCAACAGCAAATATAATCCCTTTCCGCTTTCAAGAATATGTACTAACCCAAAACCGAATATACACTTACAGCTCTAATCTACTTATGTCTTCTTATCTCGGTCTAAATGTTCAGTTGAAAATAAAGTTTGTTAAACATATTAAATGTGATGTCCTTTAAGGACAAATAAATAACATATATATTGATTTATACATGTTGCACTTTCCGATTGTGTTGACTTTATGTTGGTCCACTTGCATATATGAATCACATATGACGATTTTAGGGCCATTCCCCGCCTATTATCTTTAAGTTCGTTATTTCATTTGATAAAATGTATAAAATAAAAATTATTTCCTCTCGAGATTTTAGGAAATAACGATGGGTAGTTTATAATTTTTTAATAATGTGCAGCATGTGGTTCTTAATAATTTATCTGTGATCATCCTACATTTAAATTTGCATTGTTTGAAATGTGTATTTTTGCAGAAGTTCTTGATACAGGTGTTCATTCCAGTTGGATGTTCTTTTCAGTTACGAAAATATCACTCGCGATATACTGCCTTAATTGTTCAAATATGCACATGTTTTTATTTATATATGTGTAAATGAGTGTTTACATTTATTTAAATTGGTATCTGACAATTAAAGGGAATATACGACAAAACATAAATTTATAAGTGTTATAAATATAGTATATATTTATGTGAAAAGTATGAAAGAAAATTTAACACAAGGAACAAGTGTGAAAAAAGTACGCATGTCTGCATATAGAAAAGTTCGAACCTCAAGGCATACTAATATGGCAATTTACCTCAAATTACTATTGTTTCAAGTTGAACAAGAATATCATATAACTGGTATTTTCTTTTTGGACATAATACGCGTACAATTGGACATTCTTGTCATGATGTCAGTTTAGTTTTGAATTCAAATGCTTTTCTAAAAAGGCGTTTGTTGGTTTTAACTTAAACTATTTTTATGATGACTAAGACAGCAACATACGAACTCCATTAAATAATTGTCTGTCGAATAAGAGTTTTTATTATCGACGCGTTAATTTCGATCGATTTCATTGTCGTGTTTTATTCTTTAACACCATAGTACTCCACACATACTCGTACCCGTGCATCCACATATTGAGTGACATTAAACATTCTTTAACATGAGTTAGTGTGTCGATTTGGCGCATATTGATAAGTCCACGAAAAAACCCCGTAAGAAACCTTTATTTTAAATTATGAACAAAAGCAAATCCTCATTAAATCGAGAATTACAAGTTACAAATAAAACGGTACATCTGCACTTCCGGCTAGAGCGTGTTAACAATTCATGTAAAGTGAACGTTAGAAAGATAACCATAATAGGTAAACTTGTGATACACTATACAGTTAGCTACCCTTTTTTAACATTTGCTATAAATCGTGACATTTTTCTGTGGAATCCGGAAAGGTCACGTTCAATGTTGCCTATCGCCTTTAGATGTTGACACACGACAATCATCACAACGATTGATACGACAGTCGACAAATATCAACTACGCTCACCAAGCGATCGATGCAACATGTTTCTTATTTAAAGCAAGAGTGAGCGTGTTACAGTCAAATGTTCAAATGTCGGGCGTCGTTGTTGATTGTCGAGTGTCGTATCGATGTACACATATTATTTACATACCTTGATGTACAAACAATAAATATATAGAGTTCAGATTCGATAATTATGGAAGAGACAGCGTTAGAACTTGATTAATTTTTTTGTTAAATTACCACCATAATCTGCTTAATTAGAAAAAAATAAGCAATTTAAACATCGTCAGTATGCAGGTTTGCATGAAGCGTATTATAAATATACAATTTCAATTCAACTTACTGTGTGTACAACTTTTGTTTCACTTATTGGATAAACTTATCTGCTGTTGGTTGTTAAATAGATGTAAAATCTTTATACTTAATAATTTTAACGCATTTAATGCATTTTGTCACATAATTGTTACATGTAAAAATGTAGGTACATTTCAACAATTTTAGTTCAAGTATAAGTTTCATGTGTGAATTTACATCTACAGCGCTTGGATGAGAGCTCCTGAAAATGTATTCCAATCATCGGAACTTTCGTATATATATGACGAGGAGTATTGGGACGCCATATACACCCATACATCTTCGTTCCTATTTAATTTCACCGATGTGGAAGCGGAATTGCAACCGTAACTGCCATGGTAGCCTCGAGTTGAAGTTAGACGCGTTTTAGGACTCATGCTGGCACTTCCCTTTTCAATGTAGAAGTTTATTGTGCTGGTATAGTACACGCAGAAGTGGGCTTCAAAGTAGTAGATTCCGTCCACCGGAGCTGTGAAATGACCTGTGCTTGCATTGTACGCCTTGCCCTCATTGGCGACGATGGTTGAAAACACATTGACTAAATTTGACAAAACGTTGAATCCATGGGCGTTAAAGGCGATTACATAACCTGAAAAGCATAAATATAATTACTTTCCAAAAAAAGTATATGCTTAAATGTAAGGAAACACAACCAAACACAACAAAACGAAAATTATTGCGCAAAAAATTATAGATCATAAAATGAATAATGTTGATGTTTTAATATTCAGTTAAAATGTTATTATTATAATATAAGTCATCCTTAAATCAACGAACACTCGTGTACACTATTTAAACGTTTATATATATTGTGTTTTGACAATTGCGTGTATGTAACTCAGCATTTTCAATAAGTATGTCTTGAATTTTAGTTCAATGTGTCTTAAACGTACATTACATACATATTGTTTACGTATAATTGTACATAATTGTACATAATATGATTTTTATTGCACATTATGTATGTTAAAACATATTTACTTGTATACATTTATTTTATATATTTACACCTTTATTCTGTACACTTACATGGTGTTTTGACACACACATCAAAATCTTTGTAGTCGCCTTCACAAGCCTTTCCGTAGGCGGAAGGGCTTGGATTGGTGCAGGCTCGGTGTCGCAATTTGGAGCCTATTCCGCAGGTTACAGAACAGCTTTCCCAAGCACCCCAGTTTGTCCAGCCACCATCTAATTAGAAACCGTTTTTTGTAATCCTCCAGTTTGAGCAAACAGAATTGATGGTTCAAAGTTAAAATCGCATTACTGAACATCTTTCTAACTTGCTCCAGCTATAAAGATTTACAAATAACATATCATATCTAACTGGTCAAACTAAGTAAAATTTTAAAATATACTATCTTGTAAAAATACTACAGTAATTAACAATGTTGCCAGATTCATTACTGATGTAATGAAGCTACCGTGAGAAAAACTTAAAGAAGTATTTGCTGCTTCTTAAATACATAATGTATGAAACCGTTAATATAGTGTCTATGCATTACTTGTTTCTTCTTACCTTGTTGTTAATACATTAACTTTTGTACATCATGTTTGAAAACTTTTATTCGTTACTTATGTTTATTAACATTTGTGTTTTTATATTGTACTGAGGAACCTTCTTTTTAAATATTATCGTTAACTAACTTTTTTCAGAGCACGGGTCCTGTATGCAAACTTTATGATCACTTGCATCGCCATAACAATTATCCCCAAATCTATCTGGTCTTGGATTGGTGCATGTTCTTGTCCTTTCAATGAGTCCGACATCACAGTACACTGAGCAAGATGACCACGACGACCACTCGGACCAGTTGCCATGAACTGAAAGGTAATTTACATGATCAATATTATGTTCGTATAAGAGCATGTCGTAGTTGATAATTTTGTATATTTAAATATTGATTTGATTTTGGCTTCGATATTATTATTATTGAATAAACTCTATCTATAATGCCCTCTGGCGGGGTGCAGAAACTTGGAAAAAGGAAAGCTTGCACGGGAGATATCGTGTATTAACAAGGCGATTCACGTGCCGTTCATGCCCTGTTATGTGTTTTTCATATCCATGATCTGGTCCACGCGCAGTTACTTCCCTTCTACAGCTATCGCCGACTTTCCAAGCATAAATTGGGAACTGAATAAGCACCAGTTTCCTCATGCATGCAGGGATAATGGCAATGACTATTTCAATCCACTTTTCAAATTATACCATCTGCACTGCATCTTGACAACAGCTTTATTTTATTGGCAACGTCAATGAAGTTAACGTTATTTACTCAACACTTTCAAAAGACTATGCTGTAAATGTAAGTGTTTATGTACCTTCAACGCTCCTGCTGTAAATTCCTAAATAATTCCTTATTTCTTACTTTGCGCGGCTGCATTTCAACTTGCATAATCCATTGTTTAAACACATTTTAAATCGAAAACTGCTTATCCGAAGGATAGATGACCGAGTGAGGTATATGTAAAACACAACCTTGAACTGTATTGAAATAATCGAATTATTTTGTCGATGTCGAATGAACAAGACATATTGTTTTCAATGTTATTTCAATTTGTTTTGGTATGTGTGATTTGTTTATGCAATAATAGCGAAATACACGTTTTAGATGGCATTATCATCTGCGGGCGCTCGAAAAATTTGTTCCTGGAACGGATTTTTCGAGCGCCCGCAGATGATAATGCCCTCGAAAACGTGTATTATCCCTATATTCTTACACGCTTATTCCTCAATCAGTGATTATTGAGAAGTACGAGAAAGGATAATAGAAAGGCAATCAGATCAAAATAGTTTACCAAATCATGTTTTGCAATAAGAATTTCGCAAGTCGTTTCGTTAGTATTTAATCAATGAAAAGAAAGGTACCAGTTATTGGTCATACCTCGTTACCAAGGAATTGATATATAAGCATATATCGTTTACTTGTTCATACACTTTTGTGTATGTATGACTTATACTTTGGAAAATCGAAATCGAGTTTTCAGTGAACTGGTTTTTAATAAAATGAAATAAGCGCGTCATGCTTTGTTTGGTTTGTTTGTGTTTTTATTTTTTTAAACATTACTATTAATAGAAAATAAATATTTTCTTAAAATAAGCAACTGTGGATACATACCTTTAGCATTAAAAAAACTCTTATTTCAAAACAACAAAGGAAAGACTCTTTAAGCAAATACAATTTTGAAATTGTCTTAAAATGAAGACAGTTGTGTAAGTCTCTTCACATTAAGAGCTCAACAAAATAAATTATGAAATCACAACGTAAAGGTCATGTGAATACAACACCTGGACAAAGCTGTCTGGAGCACATTTGAGTGTCAGATGCCGATCCACTGCAATTAAGTCCACCGTTGCTAGGTGAAGGGTTGGTGCACGTACGTGTACGTTTATAAGTACCATTGTCACACGTGACGCTGCAGGATGACCATGTACCCCACTCTGCCCAGTTGCCGTCAACTGAATGATAGATGTGCTTTGTTTTGATTATTACCTATTTATACACCAATTTATCTTTTAAAAGGCACACATACAATAAATTAACAAATATATATATATATATTTGTGTCAGTGTTTTAATTTTGATTAATCGTATTTTTGTCTGTTCTAATATCCTAATGGGTTTGTGAATATAATGTCCAGATAGCAAACCGGAATATATCGGTTCGATCCCCATTCAGGGACCATTCTTTAGATCTTGAAAAGACACCAAGTTCCTACCAGAAAAAAACAGTTTTGTTTCTATAAACCTCAGACGTTTAATGCTGTTCAATTATTTCAATAATGCAGTTTAAATCCACTCGATAATGATAATAATAGTAATAATAATCACTATTCAGTTTCATCTTTAAATGACGCAAAATTACGTTTTAGTGATTTGTCATTAACTCCTTTTCAACGCAAACATTACTTTTTCGGCTACAACAGTAAGACTGCATAACTCTTACCCAGATTACAAAGGCCACAAAACCGAGGGCAGATTGATTTTGCGTGGTGGATGTCTGCGCACACGTTTATTATAGAGTTCAGATGGGCACAATCCATGGTTACATCGTCTATGCAGGCAGAAGCTAAATTCGTAAAATTATAGGTAAATGAACACGAAATCGGATTAAATCAATTCACATTAGTTCATTATATGCTAGTGTTGATTGATGTGTACACTATTGCAAATTTAATTTTTATTCAGCTTTATACTTCATAATACTCATCAAAAAAGACATACATGTATGACGAAAATTATTCAAATAATTATCGTTAGTCAAAGCGTTGTAACGTACTTCATTTCTGTTATCTATTCTTATAATTATTTGGTTGTGTGTTGTGTAATATATTCAGATATCAAATTTTTTACAATATTAACCATACGAATACCCTTATCTTAAACGTGTTTCTGATAACATATTGAACTCGTTAATGATTACATACATTTTCTTTAACTTTCTTATATAACTCATTTTCCATTCTTATTGTTTTTGCATGTTTGTCAACGAGATTCGTCAGAAAGGTCAATACAGTTTCGTGTACAAACGAAATTCCTGAACTCGTGTATTAAAACTTGATATGAAACAACAATTCGAATCAGATTATTTCCCGTACTAGTGGTTACTTTTAATGCATGATACAAACGTTTTCTGTGTGCGCAGAGCTGCTCGTTACAGCCATCTGTACTGCAACATTCGTGACAAGGAGACTGTTGTATGGTCTGAACTGAGCGACCGATGATACTGTTGTGGCCTACACTGCACATCTACCGTTTTGTTACAATAAGAGGTACAAATGCACACACAAAACACACTTGAATGATCGAAACTACAATGTTAATACAGAGTAAACACAACACAGTACTAACGCATTTGTTATAATTCACACATAACACTACGCTAGTCAAACCGAAATATATAATGGCGTAATTCGAATAAGCACAGCTAGCCTTGTTAATATTGATTTAGTATAAAAAGCTTGTACTTAGCTTAATTAATCTCGATGTCCACTTTCTTTTAATCAGGGATTAATACGTCATCTTTTATATTTTAAACATGCGTGATGCACTTGTCACGCCGACAGAAATGCATAACCAGACAAGAGTACCTCTATATAAGCTTTGTTATGCTGTTGGAGTACATAATGTATACAATATTACCTTCAATGGCGTTGAGCGTTTTATTTATACTTTAAATGGTGTGTCTTTCAATGTATAACAGAGTGTACTTGAAGACTAAAACAACACTATGAATTAAATACGTGATAGAATCATTAAAAGCAATGCAAATGTTATTGTATAGTATTTGCATTCATAGCAAAGAACGATTGAGCATATTCGTACCTGATTGCTCTGACAACCCATGTTGAAGAGGTTATCGCTTCCTGAGTGGATGGTTTGCAAAAAGCAGGACTGATGGGGCAAAAAACATTGCAAAATTAATGTTTATATAATTGTTGGGCTGTACCGGTATTTATTATGATTTTTGAATGTAAAAGTAAATTTCAATATCAACACGAAACACAAACCAGAAGACCACCCAGTGATAGGAAAGTTATAAATGTATAAGTCGAATTTATTTTTACCTTACCTCACCATGTGAACACAAAGTTGTGGTTGCACAAGCCTGTGGATCGGATATGTTTGTACAGTTAAAACACTCCAGACACTCTGAAATGTTTAACATTGAAAACAAGAGCTGTCACCATAGCATGACTTATGCCCCCTATAAACGCTTGATAGAAATAATGAGCTTTTTTCGAAACCTAAACGCAGATTTCGAAACCTAAACGCGGACCCTAAGTTCAAGGTCAAAATCACAGGGGTCAAAATTTGTGTGTGTACGGAAAAGCTTTGTCCATATACAAATGCATACCAAATATGAGGCTTATATCTCAATGGATATAGAAGTTATGAGCATTTTTTCGAAACCTAAACGCAAAGTGTGACGGACAGACGGACAGACAGACAGACAGACAGACGGACAGGCGGACGGACAGTCCGATCACTACATGCCCTACTTCGGGGGCATACAAAAAATTATGACATATACTTATGATTTAAATGAATGCTTAAAAGAATGCGCTTAAACATTGCGTGTAAGAATATGCTCTTTTTATTTTCAAGCTTCACATATGCATAGATATGTTAAAATAGAATAACATAAATATTATACATTATAATATATTAATATTGTAATCAAGCACATACCCGTGACTTCTGCTATACCTAGTGCCACCAAAATAACCCCAAAGTCTGGAAAAAATGCACATGCATATAAAATTTGTTATCATTTCCGAAAGAAAAAAAAGTAAATATAGAGTCATCAAAATAACCACAAAACCTTGAAAAAGTATACCTATGCATAGTATTGCAATAATCATATCAGCTTACTTGTTAAATAAATATAAAATGAGTATGAAGTAATGGATCGTCATTGTTGCTGTTGTTACTTATAATGTCACAGCTACCTAATTAGTCCGTACTTACAAATTTTCATGGTAGATAATGTCTAGTTGACATTTGAATCAAAGACAAATTTGCTTGTCACGGAGGCTCAATTTATAAGCAGAAACTCCTTTGGCACAAATAGTACGTGGGAATTTAACTGTTGTGTTTATTACAGTTTGTTGGAACAAATAGGACATGGGAATTTAACGGTTGTGTTAATAACCAATTCTACTCGAGCAAATCTATATGTACAACCTTTTAAAGGGACGTGCTCATAGACTGGTAAAAGGCCACTTTGCAAACGTTTCGTTACGGATTAAAACTAAATGAGCACTGAAGTCCAGTGCGCTTTATGCCACACTGAACATACATTTTCATTTAAGAGTTATCATTACTCGAAATAAAGAATTACAAAACGCGAAATGATTGACCGTTTTAAGTGAGTGTATCCTGTTCGTTTAAATTTCGGACAACACGCGGAATGCTCATATAAGGTTAAAAATGCCAAACGCAACTAACCATCTTGCTGGCGGAGAAGTTACGGATAAAGAAAAACAATCCCAAAAGCCCCCAATCGGATCTCGATTGGTTGATTATGTGTATCGTTTGCTTTTTCTTCTTTAATGTGTTTCATACTATTTATATGAGCTCTTAAATTTAAGGCATTCAATGACAAAATATATCTGTGAAGTGAGGACGACTTTCATTTAGATATGATTGACATGGTTTAAATTGTGCAAAGCGAAATGAATTATATATATGCAATGGTGATTTGAGAAATAATTGTGAAACAAAAATAATAACCTGAAATATTTGCATTTTGAAAATGTGCTTCGTGATATTTGTTTGTTTCCAAATGCTCGCTCATAAACATTTCATTAATATAACCATGAACCAGTAATACTGTACTTAAGCGTGTGGGCAAAACATATATTAAATGCATTTCTTAAAATATTGATTTTGTTTTGCATTTTCTTACGATCTTACCCTGACTACACTATTTTAATCGAGATATTTGATACGGTAAGGCATATGGCTGTGAAAAAGGACAAATGTCATGTGATTCAGTTCATCGTTACAGAACATCACGTCAATACTAAGAATAACTTTCTTCTGGATAGGCCATCACGACTTTCCTACTTTTCCGTAAATAGCTATAATATTTATTACATGGCTAACATTCGTGATTCTGATAGCAATATCTTAATATGGCAAGTCAAACATCATCAGTGTCTAGTTCAGGCACGAAAAGAGAACATTAAAGCGATACAAGTACTTCTTATGCTAATGTTTACGTCTTTTGGCGTGTATACGTGTGCGTGCGTTTACGTGCATGTGTGTTTTTATTGATAGATGCATGTACATACATGTTTATTTTAATAGATTTTCTAAGTTAGAACCAGAAAAGATTTAGTATAAGCGTTACTGACGCTTGTTTTTTAATCCAGTTTGAATAATGTTTTATATTTGTAACAGCATGTGACCATAATTTTTATCATACATCAATCTCTAGAAATATTGGATATCCTTATCCATTCGTATTTCGCATATTTATTTACTCTCACGTATCCGAATGCAGGCTCCCTTCGCCGGAGGCTTGGCAATTATACATTTCACAGCGCTCAGGGAATTCAAATTGATGGCAAGAATCACTTTGAGTGCTTTCGAATGATCTGGCCAACATAAATATGTTATATGAGTATTTTGTTTACAGATATAAACTAAAAATACAATTAATAATACTAAATAAAAGTGAATAATATAAGAGGATCTGAAAAAGGTTTTATATAATTTCACTGTTGTTAGGTTAAGCAAAAACTTTGTTTGTTTCCACACCTATATTAAGAGAAGGAGGTCGGAATAATCGCTTTTTCTAACCGTTTAATAGTATAGCTAACAAACTGTAACATTCTTTTTATGTTTTATCTGCGTCAGATGTGGATCATATAACTCAACGAAACTATTTCAAATACGTCTCAACTTGAAGATGTCCTCGTTGCAATCACCATTGTGTCGCATGACTGATAAAAGTAGGTTTGGCACGTTGTCTTAATTTAGAAATAGAAATGACATTTCAAGGACAAATACTTTTGGTACTTTTGGCACTTGTTTATGACTTTCTGATTATAAAACCAGCGTTGTTTCATGCGAGCGTTACTTGTGTCAACTTGAAAAGACGAAGCATGTATCTGCGTAAGTACCAATATATAAATTTAATTCCATCTTAGTATTACTTGAACAATGCAATAAAAATATTTTAAGTTGCATTTTTTCAACTATGGCTCTCTTTGATATAACACAAAGTAAAAAAAAAGAACAGTTTTATGTTGTTATTGTTAGCGGGCTAGCTAGCTCAGTTGGTAAAGCGCTCGCCAGTGTCCTCTTTTTAAATTATGACACTTGTTTCTGGTGAAAGAATGTTCACATAACACCGACAAGCTAGCTTGCATCACAGGTGCATAACGAAAAATCAACTTCTTTGAACAAAAATTCACAATCAAATATATATAGATAGTGAACAAATTGTTTTCAGAGAAGTTGATTTTTCGTTATAATTTGATCATCTTTTATTAAAAATGATGTTTTTACTAATTAATATCATAGCCACACACTAACCACCTATGGCTTGCATATGAACAGTATGAATTAATGAAATGCCCCTCGTTCGTTACGAACTTATTGACGAGTCATTATATAACTAATCTGGTAATGTGTACGTGTTGAAGGGAAATACATTTCAACATAAATGCACATTCGGCTTACCATATACACCTCAAAAGGGTCAACAAATGTATCAACATATATACTTACACGGATGCCTCGATACCGAAAGAATGAACTTATGAAGTTTGTACACACAACGTGTGCAATGACTCCCCATGACACATTGATGTGCCTAATTTTGTTGTGGAAGTTGCATACGTTTGCACATACAACACGCATTTTAAAAGCCTTCTTTTTCACATTTGTGAGAATCAAACATCCAATAATGTATATTATTTATAGAAAATGCCCAAAGTTTTCGCAGTGTTAGAGTTGACCTCTAAGAGTCCGAACGGTACCACATTCATTACCTAACTAACTATATTTTCAGATTGTGTGCTCATACTGCTGGCATTGTTTGGTATCCACGTATCAGGTATGTTAAATAAAAGCTATTTTATTCACACTTGTAGAGATTGTGTTAGAATCTGCATATACACGACGCCATAAAAGGCGAGCAAACGAGCTAATATGTTGATTTGAATATTTAAGTAGCAATATAAGAAAAAGTAGTTGTTATGTGATGTTGTGCCATGCTTTTTATGCCGTAAGGTGGCGTGCCGCGCCGTGCTCTGCCGTATCATGTCGTGTCGTACCGTGCCGCGCAATGTAATGCCAATCCATGCCGTGCTATGTCATCGCATATCGTGTCATGTATTATCGAAATTTTATTTGTAATCACTGAATATGTTTCAGAATGCCTACAGTGTTTCAACTGTCAAAATATCAATGATCCCAAATCATGTACAGGCCAGGTGGAATGTTTAAACAACCAGGTGAACAAATTTTCAATAATAAAATTGTTAATTTTATTCATATTAGACGATACTTTGAAGTTTGACTTGGTTCTTATTAAACAGATAAGTTTATCACTTTTACAAAGACAACATATGTGTGTACATCCTGTCCAGATATTAAACAAGTTATCAACTGGATATCATCTTGTCAGGTTATTGAGATTTACACTATTTGTCACGGATCATTATTCATAATTAAATTTAAATTGATTAATATATGTTATTTTACTTCACTTAATATATATGTTATTTCACTTCACATTCTGGTTTAACCTTCCGTCCGTTTTTGCCTTCGGTTTCGTTAATCTACATGCTGGAGTAAGGTAATTTAATAGCCCGCAAACGGACGATCATTATTTTACTATGTTTAATAATATCACAGTTTGGATATGACAACGAGCAAGTAGTTATATCAAAGTAAATCAAATTGATGTAAATATTATGTAATAAACTTGGTGAATTCTGTCCTGTTTCTAAAAACACGGATGATTCAAAAGTCTCAAATTGGCTGAGATACTTCACCTGACCGAGTATTTTGTAAAGATTCCATATGTAGGCATTAAAAGTAATGATAACAGGAATTAGTTGGAAATGTGTTATATATTCATGTCATTCTCTTAACCAGTACTGCTTTTTGCAAACCGTCCATTCTGGCAATGAAGTACTTTACAACATGGGCTGTCAGAACAATCAGGTACGGTAAAAGTTATATTTATTATCGATAAGATTTAGGTTTTATTCTGTAAAAACATACATTTAGCATAAAAGAAAAAAAAGAAACCGAATGTTGAAATATAAAGTTATAATTAGATTCCAAGTTTTTATTTTGACGGTATTAATTTTAGTGCAGGTGTTTGTTGTGATTGGTGTCATTTGAAAGATGTGGTCAAGTGATCACAAGTACAAGTTTAAATTAAAATCTTTTCTCCTAACTGAAATATTCGAATTTCAAAAGTGTTGTGTTCGAAAACTTTCTTAGTGTATATACGGCACTTTTCGATGACCTTATAATATATTATATTATCATGTTTTCTAAACAACTTTTCTCATTTCGCTGTCCGGTTTGCGCATTCGTTTGTAGACGCGCATTTCATATGGGTGCTCGAATATCCACACAGAACAAGACCATATTTAAATATTTCGAGAAAAACTAAAGTACGCCTATACTTTGCATGTGTCCGTACAATATAAATATGCTTTTTTAAAATGCCTAATGTGTTTTAGTATATAAATAAGCTATAAATAATGTTTCATATCCATATTTATCTACATGGCAAAACGGCAGTTATGCAGTTCCTTTGTCATTGGTCGCTCAGTACAGACAAGACAACAGAACAGATGTCATGAATGTTGTAGTACAGATTACTGCAACGATCAACTCTGTGCTCACAGAGAAGGTTAATATATAATATATTAATTATTGTCAATGTTGAATATGTTACAAATAACCAAAACACGCATAATAGGTATTTTCCGAAGAGTAAAGAATGTCCAGGATTTAACACGATGACGAAAAACAAGAATTAAGCCGTCGTGCTTCATATCTCGTCAGAAGTTAGTATGTATCAAGTTTGCATTCAATCAGCTACTAAACCTCTTGTAATATTTTAATGAGCCTTGATAGGAATGATCCTTGGTTAATCCTCTTTCAAAGACGCTCGAATCGTTCAGGTCAACTGAATATGTGGTTCAAACGTGCATAAAAAGATGTATACATTTAAAAATGAAACCTCAAGAATCAGGGGTGTAATATGAAGTGTTTAACTTCATATTGTGATCCTCTACTACATGTATGCCCATAATTCCCGTTGGAATAAAACTGACCAAGCCCCAGGTCTCACATGATTTACATACACCTATATAGTAAATAACTTAAGAATGGGGTCAGTGGTTTAATATTTAGTGTGTTACATCATGGTCCTCTTCCATGTTTGTTCTTATCATTTCCTTGAGGTCAAAATTGGTTACTAAATTTCTTTATATGCATATATTTGAAAACGTTTTATAAACGTCTTCTATGAAACTGCATGGCCCAGAGTTTGGGTATTTGTAACATGCTGATTAAGTTTTTAATGAAAACGTTATTCTATATTGTTCCCTGCAACCGCAAGCTCCGAAAGTAAGTTATTTTTCATGTAGCCTCGTGTATAGTTGTATATAGTAAATACTGTTAAAAAATCTTCTCTGAAACGTATGGATCACGGGTGGTTAGCGTGTGGCTATGATATTAATTAGTGAAAACATCATTTAAAAGAAAACTAGTCAACTTATAACTCTCTGAAGATTTCATACTTGAATTGGGTCTGATCGATGACGAGAAGGTCACTCGAGTTGTGTATCGTGTTATTTCTTAAAAGTAGACCCAGTATTTGTAAGACATTTGCAATATAATTTTTATAGGTTATTCAATATATACAATAGACATACAGTCCATGAGTCAAAATGATGAAAACATAATGCCATATATAAAGTCATGACATGTGATCAGTATTGAGTTACATAGGTTGTTAAAATAGAATCAATACATGAATAGGTCTCGGACAAATTTTGTTGGATTACATCATTTATAATCTATTTAACATTTTATGATATAACGAACATAAAAAACAACATAGTCGAATCAACAATAGAGCGAGAAGTCAATTTTGAGTAGTGAATTATATACAATTAATCATAAAAATATTTATACAGGTTTCTTTGATTAAATGCTTAATGTACATACATAGCTAAGTTGCTGTTAGTACTTTTATTATCCGATTGCATTAATTCAATAACTTGTATCGTGTTTGGTCTTTTTCCAATAATATTTATTCATATACAATTTCCTAATATCATCATATAACGAACATTCTAATGAAAAATTATATTCATCCTAAAGAACATTGCAATTTTGACATTTTTTATCTTGAAAAGTTATAGCTTCAGATTTGTGCCATCTGCCTGATTCGATTTCTAATCTATGGGATGAAACCCTTAATCTACAAAGATAAAATCTAAACTTATTTATACTAACATTGTTTAAGTACGGGTGCAATTCAAATTTACAAAACTGCCTGTCACTTATTGCTCTTGAAGAATCAATAAGTTCTGACATCGAATTTTGGATAAATGAATCATTTAATCTGGACTTTACCAAGGATAAAAAACACTTTTCATGACCTACACCTTGGTTTAGCCATGCATATTGGAAGCCTAAGGTCTTCAACAGATTACAAACAGATTTTGCCCATGAATGCGCATTTGGTTTATTTTTAAATTTTCACACATGTGGTTATAAAGTCACTTTACATAATTATGATCGTCTGACTGTATAATTTTCAACCAATACCATTTTACATTAATGGATATTTAAGTTATCAAGGATGTTCTCCCATATACAAAATTATTCTGTGTTTGAATTTTCACGCCTAGTAGTTTTTTGCAAACATTTAAATGAGCTCTTTCAATGGCCATTGACTCAGTTAAGCCCCATATTTCTAACCCATAATTAAAAATTAGTAAAACAAGTTGATCAAACAACTCTAATTTGGTACGTATTGAAATTGTTGGATAATTGATTTAATATGAGTTAAGCCTTTGAGGCCTTTCCTGCAAGTGTTTCAAAGGTATTTTCCAAAGATCCTCCTGTAGTGAATACAATTCCTAAGTATGTAAATGATTTAGCAATTTCTAATGCTTGGATTTTGTACAAAAATTTAATATCCCTCCTTAGTTGTCCCCCTTTTTTGAAAACCATAACATTTGTTTTATTTGTGTTTACACATAATTTCTACCTATAACTAAGGCAAACCTTTGATTTGTTCTTCCTTAGTTTCTGCCATAATTACAATGTCATCTGCATATAACAACTTAAATAATTTTAGCATACCAATATCTATTCCCTTAAAACCATTTAACATATAATGCTTTTCTAAGTCATTCAAATAAATAGAAAATAGGAATGGTGATAATGATTCTCCTTATCTAACACCGAAAAACAGGAAAAATCTTCATTATTTATTGTGTAGCCTAATTATATTCTTGATTTTACATTTGTACACATAGATTTAATTCTAGTTTTTATATTTTTCCTCTAACGCCTAGCTTCAACAGTTTATACCATATGATATCCCTCACCAAATAATAGAACGCTTTGGTGTAATCAACAAATACGGCATACATTCTTTTGTGTTCACTTAATAAATAATTATTGACACCGTGTAATACAAAAATGTTATCAACAGTTCCCATATTTTGCATAAATCCTGCCTGTGTCTCTATGTAGACATGATAGTGTTCAGCCCAATTATTAAGCCTATTACTAAAGACCTTCGTGAATTCTGTGCATATTTATGTAACGGAACAATAAAACCCTCACACCACACTTCAGGAAAATGTCCATTTTCAAAAAAAAAATTAAACAAAGTACAAATTTTAAGAAACTTTTACTACTAATTAAAAATATAAAAAACTCATTTAGCAGATACTCAGGTCTACCTGATTTACTATTATGTATTTGCTTACAAGCATCAATCATTTCTTGATCAGCAAAGGTTACATTTAACTCACTAAACATTATATTCAACTCTCCATTTAAGTGCCGGTCCTGAGAAAACAAAACATCTTCATCAGCTTGATAAAATCTAGAGTTAGGATCATTAATTGATTTCAAATAGTTAAAAAACTCCCTACCACTTTTATCTAACTTATTAACTTTGCGTGTATTATTCTTTAACATTTTCTAGTAAATTTTTGCATGTGCAAGTCTTGCATTTTCTAATTTCATTGTTTGATTTGTATCATAAGCGTATTTCTTGTTTTTAATTGTACTTTTATAAAGAATCCTGGATTCTACCATGCTTTGTCTATTTTCATCTGAAGAATACTGTCTGTACAAACTAAGATTAAAATAATAACATGTTTAAATATTTACACACATTATCAACATATGCAGCAATAAAAATAGTTTTAGCAACAGAATATGTATTAACAACTACCTTTTTTTTTAAATTACATTACAAAATTCATTTCTAAGTAAATACCTTGTTTTTTTTTATATATTTGATAGTGATTTTTCTTCAGAGAAGTTGATTTTTCGTTAACATTTGATTATTTTCCATTTAAATTATCGTTTTACTCATAAATAACATAGCCATACGCTAGCCACCTGTGGTTAAGATCATGACTTTAGTATTTGGTGTGTAACAACGTATAATGGTCTTCTACATTTGTTTTTAAATCCGTGGGGTCAAAACTGGCTGCGCTCCATGGATCACATGTTTATATTGTTTGTGTAAATGAGTTTATTTGTAAATATTCTCTGATCACCAAGGCCAAGAGGTGTGATATGTCAATGTGGTCAAAATTTGCCCTGTTTCTTGGTGTTTTGTGGAAATATTGATTCTGAATTCTGTAACATAGTAACCTTACAAAAATCTGAAATAACAAGGTACATAGCTGTGCTATTTGGTCTGTGACATCAGTCTCATGAGATTGTCGTTCAAAACAAATAGTGTTCAAATCATGTTTTGGAATTCGAAACTGACCACGCTACAATTACACAAATAAGCAATCTAGGGACAGTCGGCCCAATGTTGAAAATAGGTTATGTATACAAAATAAAAGTTATTCGCATTGGTTTAAGTTAAGGATTTTTCAATATATATAAGCTGCAAATTCTATAATAAGTTAAATTTAACTGAACATAAACAACATCGGCAAAGTTTGCCATGAGAATGAGTTAAAAATCATCCAAGCCTTTTGCAAGTATGCATATTGCGAAAAATTAACGAGACTCTTTAAATAACCATTGGTACAAATTCAATTTACAGGTCGAGATTAATTGTAAGAATTACGTTTCTGACAAATAATATATAATTATGTTTCTTAGGACTGCGCAGTTTATTTTTTCCTGTGATTGTTTTTTCTTCTTTGTTTAACAACAAGTTCAGATTGCATCCTCTAAACATCTATTATTGAAATAATTTACAAATCAAATACCGTGTTTTTTTTACTGCATGCATATTTGATTTTTTTTGTTCGTGAAGTATGGTGTATGTTTTATGTGCGAATATTTGTATTGTGAACTAAAATGTACTGATAAAAAAAAGGAAATAATTGTTGAATAATTGTTTAACGATTACTTTAACTCCAAATAAAGACTTGATTTTCCTTTGTCTACATTAGCATTAGCCTGCCTGAACGATCCAAATGTTGACTGCGCTCGGCTGAATACGTTACTCGACGTTTGTTCTGATGCCAGCAATGCTAAAAAAATATGTCCACAATTTTGCGGTCTATGTAGTCTTGGTAAGAGTACCTATATACATCTTAAATATATCTCTTAACTTAGATGTAAGCATTCTCCGAAATTGTACAATGTTTCGATGACAATTATGTCGTACATTATATCGTTAGCACTATTACTGCACTGATATGCTTAATAGAATATTCATGCAGCTTTATATAACTGTTTGAAACGTTTTGATTAATTAATAAACCAAAAGTGGATGGCAACTGGGCAGAGTGGAGCCAATGGTCGACATGCAGTGTAACGTGTGAGAATGGCACAACTACACGTTCACGCACATGTACGAACCCGCCACCTAGTAACGGTGGCCTCAACTGTGGAGGACCAGCAGTTGACTCGCAATTGTGCACAAACCAACTTTGTCCAGGTATGTCAGTGATATTATATAGATATAAGAATTTAAAAAAATTGTATCATATTATGTTGTAGAATTACAGACGGTCAAGAGAATATAATAATGAATACAAAAACAAAACAACCAATGCAAGAAGCTTGATGTATTTGACAAGACATTATTATTGAAATATGCAGATTAATTCTACATCGAACCTAGTCGGTGTTATAGTTTCATAGCTATTGAACGATAATATTTGTTTTAAAAAAACTAGACAAACATGTATAAAAATACATTCGGACGAGCTTTTCAGTGAAGTCAATGGATGATTTAAGTCGAACCTTACGTATTTGTTTCCTCTGTGTGTTTATAAAAGTTGATGCTTTCAAAACGACATTTAAGAAGGCATTGGTCCGTTCAACGTTTTTGGACAGGTTAGAGTTTTTTTAATGAGACGGGGTTATCACTGTTTTGTACTAATTTCTTACATAGCATCTGTTTAAACATAATTTACATGCATAGTATGCATTATAATATGTGCACACGCCGAACGTCTTTTTTTTTAAAGATATGTCTTGTACCCGCTATGACAACAAAATGAAAAAAACTTCAAAAAATTCCATATTAATCCATAAACAAAATTCGTAACCCTGTAATGATGTATTATGTATCAAATATTAATGTAGGGCAGAAATATGCTTTTATATTATGGATAAACGCTGTTTTGATATTACTTTAATATAACTAATTTTTTTCTGCCGAATGCAATCGTCAAATGTTGAAAGGCCGTACGAAGGATATGCTGATTATAAGGAAGCTAAACATTCATGGAGATTTCGGAGATAAGATAAAACAAGAGCACCGCATAACGGGTGCCAACGCTCGGCTGCGGGTGCACTTTTGAATAAATGAAATCTTGTCAGAATTTATTTTTATTTTTTTAGAGGTCACAGTGAAATTGACCTTTGACCTAGTGACCCAAAAATGGGTGTGGCGTGTAGAACTTATAAATTTGCATCTACATATAAAGTTTCAAAGTTTTAGGTGGGAGCACTTTGATTTTAGAGCCAATGTTAAGGTTTTAGCACGGCGGACGGCGGATGCCGGACGGCGGACGACGAGCTAGCTATGACAATACCTCGGGTATTCTCCGAAAACAACCGAGCTAAAAAAACAGATATTTTAATTATTCAAGACTGAATAAAAAAACTTTCAAAACAAACACGAATTGCACTACAACCGACCACGATTTGCAACCGATAGTTTGAATAAAAGCAATAACTAAGAACACGGTCAGCCATTATCACACGGTTTTCTTTCTTATTCCCAGTATACACAGTTAAATATGAATTTATTGAATGTTTGCCTTTGGTATCAGTGATTTAAAAAGGATAACTCGTTGTTTCAAACAGTGAAAAATAACAGTAAAAATATCGATATTGCTCACTGTTTTACTGTGAAATGACTTTCACGTCTTTGCGCTATTATTTAAGCAAAATTCGCACACAAAACTATTTCAAAATGTTGATAAACGCTAGGAAAAAGGATTCAATGAAAACAATATGTTTTTGTTCTCGGTAGAAGTTCGATTTTTATTAATTCGTGGACATATATAATACATGCAATTTTCTATGATCACGTAGGAATTTGAATCAATAATCTATCGAAACCAACAAATTTCCTATATATCTTTGCTTAATGTATGTGTGTTTTACTTACTATATTGTAGGTGCATATAATACATGCTTAACTTATTGGATAAAGCAATGATTTGTTCAGTTGAATTACAATAAGTTATCGTATGCCACCTATAAGCTATTGGGCAGCATCTTGTATCCTAAGCATATGACCATAGAGATACATAATCAATATATTTAATTATAAGTCATGTATGTATTTCATTTTCAGTGCATGGTAATTGGTCGGGCTGGTCAACATGGTCGACCTGCACCGAAACGTGTGATATTGGGATTAAAACTAGGATGAGAACGTGCAACAATCCGAAACCGGACAGATTTGGAGATAATTGTTTTGGCGATGCTACCCAGTTCATATTATGCCTAAATGACCCATGCAGTTACAGAAGTAAGTCAGTATCAGAAGTTTGTCGTCATTATTGTCAGTTATAACAAATGTCAAGTTTGAAAAAAGCGGTTGAAAATATTGTGAGAGAAATTCAAATGCTGAAACAAAAATGTGTAAGATTTACGAGTGTACTATGTTTAGGTATTTAAACTAAATTTAAGCATGCTATAAATCCATGAAAACGAAAGAAACAACATTTTTTTCACATTCTACTGATTAATTAGATGGTGGTTGGTCCAGTTGGAATCCATGGCTGAGTTGTTCAGTCACGTGTGGTATGGGCATGAGAATACGCAATCGGACGTGTACCAATCCAATCCCGTCCGCCTACGGAAAAGCGTGTGTTGGAGACTTCAACGACTTCGCTTTTTGTGTAAATACACCATGTGAGTAGTGTAAAATATTTTGGATTGATAGTTGAAGCTTTAAAGCTAATTTATTCTTAACTATTACATACTTTATTTGTTCCAGAAGCTCTTTTACTTAAAAAATAAACAGCTAGTATCAAAAGTACTATAATAAAACAAAAACACAAGCAGAAAAGGTAACATTGTTAAAAATAAAGGAGAGATTTTAATATATCTTTCTTATTTTGGTCATCTCTTGAAAATATTGTAATATTAAATTGCGACCAGGTTCGCTTATTTTGTTAGTTAAGATGGTTTTCAATTAATATTACTTATTTTACCCCCGGACTTCAAAGTTGTGGGGAGCGGGGGGGGGGGGGGGGTATGCTAGTTTCAGGTCGTCCGTCGAACAGTCGTCGTAAGCATAATCTTGAAAAACTATTATAGATATAAACTGCATACCTAACAGGTAGATTGATTTCATAGCGGGAAAATACATGACAAATGATATTGAACACCTGCTTTCATTTTTCGAATTACTGTCCTATGTTTATTTAATATTTAACTTTAGTCAGGTGCATATCTTAAAACACTAAGAGGTATACATTTCAAACTTAATTGGTATCTAATATAAAGAAGTGAAACTCCAGCTGCTGGAGCAGTATTGAGTTCTCATTTTAAACAATTAGTTGGTCCTTTATTTAAGGCAAGTGACCGATTGCCAAAACAGTACAAAACAGCACAATACAGCACAATACAAACCAACGTAAACACAAAATATGAATAAAGCTGGGGTCATCGCCTTGGAACGGTCAATGCAAAGCATTGGGGGTTTAAACCGGTTATAGAGCGCTCAACCTCACACTTGGCCAAGCAATATTCATAATACATTTAAGTGTAAATAAAATTTAACGTCATAGCATTGTAACTCAAATTAAACAATAATAAAAGAGAATTAAAACGCATTCAATTTAATTACAATTTAATTAGGCAATGGTATTGAAGATACCAGAGCAAAAGAGTTACAACTTATAACGTACATGTTGAGTGCATTATAGCCATAACTCTTGCTAACATAGTTCAGAGTAAAAATCAATAAATATATCATAAACATATCTTAAAAAACGGTATCAAATTCAAACTGCATATGTAGACAAATCTCATATTGGAAGTTTAGTGTACAAGAGTCATTACCACTGCTGCCAAAGGTCAGCGTTATTAACCTTTTTATGTTTTAGTACATGTATTTAAATTGTGTACCGAGCATATCTTGAAAACAAAAAGATGTATCGACTTAAAACTTAATACGTAGGTAGATCTCATTGATAAGATGTGCAGGGCACACGAGGCATAACTTTTACTTCTAATATTTGGAGAGTTATTTCCATGTTCTTAATTATTACATTTTAATTTAGTAAATGGCATATCTACGAAACTGCAAGAGGTGTCAAATTGGCAGTTTATTGTTTTGTATATCTTATTTAAGTAAAGTGCGTTGCACAATAACCATAACTCCTGTTTTCATAATTTCAGAACGTGTGTTCTTATTTATTGTCATACTGAAATTTTGTCCATGGCAAAAATGACTATGAAAATAGTGTCAAGATGAAACTTTTTATGTTGGAAATTGCATTATTTGGAAACCAATTCTTTGGAATTAACAGCCAATTAGCTCATGCAAAGAGCATAGTTTACATAATTAAGTTGCGTAATGTGTGTCAATTGTTTATCTTGACTATGAAATGTGGTATTAAAATGAAACTTATATGTTGGATAATTGCATTATTTAGAAAACCAGTTCTTTAGATTCAACAGCTGATGAGCCCATGTGAATAATATACTTTACATAGTTAAGTTGTGTACTGCAATATCCAAACAGTTGTGTGAAACGTCAATCACGTTCTGGGTAATGTGACTCGTTTCTTAATAAAAGGTTCGTAAGCGCACGAAACTTCACACCAGGGATCCTAGAATAACTGTCTTTCGAGATTGTTTAAATCGTTCCGCTGCGGTTTAAATGATGATCACCAGAGTTTAAGATCTTTACGAGTTCTATAAACACTTTTAAAATTTCCCCTTTAAAATTAATGCCCACATGTCTCATATTTGGTATGTTACATATCATAGAGTGCCTGTACACAATTTAGTGTAAGTCATTCAACTTCAGTCAAAACTGACCACACCCCGGGAGTCAAATGATTTATATAAACGTATATAATACAAATTTTAAAAAATCTTCTCAGAAACCACAAGTCAATATGCTTTACTATTTTTATGTAATATAAAATAATGGTTCTGTACAGTTTGCTTTAACCATTTCTTGCTGCTTAAACTTTCAACGACAAATGCTTCACATGATTTCTAAAGACTCAAAGTAAACAACTTTAAAAATCACTGAAACCGAAAGTCAGGGAGCTTTGATATTTGGTAAGTAACAACACAAAATAACTCTGTTAAGATCCTGCCTCTGGGTAAAAAGTGGCAAAGTGGTCGCACGATTGATATTGTCTTATGTAGCATGATTACGTTATACAGCATTAATATTGGGCATGTGACATTAGGTAGTAGCCCTCCAAACTGTTTGTTCAGATACTGCCCCTGCGGTGAAAATTTCCCTAGCCTGGGCCCTCGGGGTGAACAGTTTTGTATTGATTTATACAATATAATAACTTCAATAAGCTTCTCTGAAACCACAAAGCACACCGCTTTGATATTTGTTATTTTGGAATCATATTTTGGTCCTCTACAAATATTGTTCAAAGCATGGCCTTGGGTTTGACACTGACGTCATCAAATTACTGAGATGTGCGATCTACGACGATCTAGGCTCTTTTGTTTCGTGTGTCCGTCTATTTGTCAAACTGATTACTTGTCATAAAAGCAATCAAAAATTCACTTCGTTTATATTTGCAGGTACATTTGTTTCCTTCAATGTGCATGGATTCAACCTTCTGATTAATAATGTGAATGCTTTTCCTGTCACTGTCAGCAATGTTGGGAACGCGTACAATACAAGTGATGGACATTTCACCGCTCCCGTCACCGGAGTTTACTACTTTGCATCCCAGTTCTGCGTTTATTCATCCAATACTATCATTTTCTACATTGAAAAAGGAAACGCTGCAATGCGTTCAAAAACGCGTCTTACATCAACTCGCGGATACGATGGTAGTACCGGGTGCACATCCGTTTCCACGACGGTGAAATTGAACACAAATGAACACGTGTGGGTGTTAATGGGAAGCCAATATGATTCGGCTTCTGTATTTCAAGGTCCCACTGACTGGAATATATTTACCGGCACACTTATCCAACAGCTTGACTGAAAGCAAAATGATAGACAAAGTGAACTATTGATTTACGCGCACACCAAAAATGTTTGTAGATCTACAAAAATGTTGTTTAAATACTAGTATATAACTATATATAAACAATAGTCTTTTTTTGTTTTGCATTAACGAAGTGGTATAATATTATGCATTGTATGGGGTACTTCAAAGACGGCATATGAATTAGAAATCGAAACGTCATATCAACGGTTAACATTTTTTTTTATTCTGTGTATCCTGTTTGATACCCGGTTTGTGTTAAGTATTATGGTAAAGATAGTATAATATTTTCATTGATAAATTGTTAAACAATGCTATTCTTTATGTCATATTTTTTACTAAAGTAAACTAACTCATCACTATTTATAACAAAAACATGTTTTTAATACAAATTACGAATAAAAAGGCAAAGTAAAATTGTTGTCTCGTGTAATTGATTATATATTAAGAAGCGCACTGACATAACATCTAAAGTTACTATATTTTAACCCAAAGTCACTTGAGTTTCTTAACCATATAGTCCGTTAGTGTTACCGTGACGTTAAAGTGGCATAAAAATATTATTATTTCTGCACATCGTTTCAATATCCTGAGCCGACTTTTACCAAACCCCTTGTTATGAAAAGATATATTGCGGACACCCGATAGAGGTTAAAATATTTAAACTACATGTGTGACCTTAACCTTGAGTCTGCGTCACGGTGACTGAATTATGCCGTCCGCAAATCAATCCGAACAACCAATGTTAAATTTAAGATTACAGAGGTGTAATTTCTACAATCATGTATATCTCAATTTGACTTCTGTACGTAACGACTTTATTTTTGTTCCAACAGAATTCTCAGTCGATATAAGTTTGTAAGACAATTATGATCATTATGGAATAATGCTTTTTAGATCATTACGACATTGGGTCTGTATTTGTTTCTAAGTGAGATAACATTTGTATTCAGAAGAATAAAAAAAGGTGAGAATAAAAAAAATGAATACTTAGGAGATGAATACTTTTGAAATTCGTTAAAAAAAGCCCATTGTGTCTTCTACATCACGATTATGTTTTACAATTCGTCCGCTTTCTCTAATGAAGTAAGCTTTTTTTAATTTAAACAAGTATTTGGTATTATGTTAACTCCATGGACATAATTCGCAAAGAACGACTAAGTATTAAAGAAATTCTTTAAAATTTATCAAAACTATGATTTTGAAAGTTATAGTAAAGATCGCTAAACATCAAATAACAACATATAGTAAAATACTACATTGGTGTTTGGTTGAAAGCAGACAACAGATAGAGTCTCGAATATTTGACCTACATGTGTAACCTTAACCTTGAGTTTTCGTAACTGAATCATACCGTCCGCAAAGTTCTTGGAACAACCAATATCAAACTGAACATGGCATAAAAAGTGTTATTTCTAAATAAATGGAGTTTCTTTGCAAATTACGATTAAGTATAAAAGAAAATCCCAAACGATATATACAGATATTACCCAAAGAGCTATCAGTAAAATCGTTTATCATAAAATAACAACATTTAGGAAAATATTGCAGGGTTATTTCATAGCAATAACAAAATACCTTAAAGCCATTTTTCGTTTTACAATTGGAATCGCCCTTTTAAAGTTAAAGCATCGTTGTCTTTCAAACGTGGCTTATTGACGCATGTGCTTCACTCTTCATAGTATTTTGGAATATTTAACTTTTCAACGCGTTAATCCTATGCGAGTTTTATTGGTATTGCTTTACTTTTAAGACCTCTTTAACTGTTGATTTCCCGTACATTCGCACCTTGACTGATTTATTGTACACACCACACAGTAGTTAAATTGAGCTTTTAAAGGTAACGTAGAAGAAGAAATATGACACCTTTGTTATAAACAATAAATCCGTGCGTTCAAAAAACACATACTTAAATTTTCGGTTAAAGCATATTTCAACGCAATTCACACTTCCGGTTAAAGCGTTTTTCGATGCAATTCAGACTTCCGGTTTTAGCGCGTATGTCAATGCAGCTCTGAATAGTAATGATATGAGTGTAACTTAAGAAACATAAGCTATCTAAGAACAGAACATATTTATATAACTTAAACTGATATCGCTCTACATACAAATAATTAATAATACGCACATGCAAAGCAATTAAAATGTGAACTTAACACAAACGTTTTCATAATCTGACCACACGTTGAACAAATTGAACATCTTCATTTAAAACCTAAATAATAATTTAAATGCATTTTTACAGCCTCGTGTGTTATATTAGTCAATAAAAGTATGCAAGTAAATGTACTGGGTTATAAAATGTGTTCACATTCTTTTAATTATATTTAATAAAAGATTTCTTAATGCTTTTAATATTGTGAGACTTAGAAAACGTGAAGCACAGACCTTTAATAGCGCTAATGGTATCCGCGTGTTTGCAATCATGTTAAACATGATTGGAATTTATCCCTATCGGTGTTATTATAGGCTGTTTAAGGACAAATGTGTCCATTTAGTCTAAATTTAAAGCATACATAATTTAAATTAGTGCATATATATATATATGACTTAAGTTGTTTATGTTGACGTATTCGCAAAAAAAGTTGATGTCATTTATTTTGTGTGTTCAAATATTATTGCATAAACTCTATCTATAATGCCCTCTGGCGGGGTGCAGAAACTTGGCAAAAGAAGGGCTTGAACAGGAGAAATTGTGTATTAACAAGGCGATTCACGTGCTGTTAAATATGGCAAGCGGTTCGAAGCATAATCCCAATAAACTAGGTTTCTCGTGAGAACCTAGGTTCTCAGCGACCGCCTCTTGTTCATATGTTCAGCATTAAATGAGTTTCATTTATTCAGTTGCCTTGTTCGGGCCACAAACGACTGTACGGTACAATATTCTATTTTAAGTATGTCTGTGATATATTAAGCAATTATTATGGTATAAATAGAAGTTAAATCTCTATTGAAAATGTGTAATAATGTATTATTCAATCGTAAGATTTCGGCCCACACTGCAAGAAAAACTTGTGCATTAAATACTTTGCAAACATATTTCAATAACTTGAGATATCTGCGACAATAAAGTTCTTAACGGCGTGTATTCATTCTGTCAAGACCGCGTGTAAACATATGTGAACCCCGTTGATCTTGCGCCCTGAATAATATGTGTCCCATATTCCAAACGAGCAAGTTTACGTCGTCCCACGCGTAATTCTGAAAATCTAGGTTCTCATGAGAACCTAAGGTTCCCAAAATGAAAACCACGGATTACGCATTAAAGACGCGTAATTCTGGAAACCTAGAATCTCATGAGTACTGTGGTTCCCAAATGAAAACCACGGATATGGCAAGCAGTTCGACGCATAATCCCAATAAACTAGGTTTTTCATGAGAACCTAGGTTATCATTCTGAGAACCTAGGTTCTTTCCAGAAACTTGGTTTTCAAATGAAAACATAGGTTCTCATGAAAACCTAGGTTCTCATTTGAAAACCAAGGTTCTGGCAGCCATGTGCAATTTTCAAGCGAGAAGCTAGGTTCTCATTCTGTGAACCTAGGTTCTCATGAGAAACATAGTTTCTTTGGATTATGCGTCGAACCGCTTGCCATAGTTAAAGCCCTGTTATGTGTTTTTCATATCCATAAACTGGTCCACGCGCAGTTACTTCTCTTAGTAATGAACTTAGTAAATAACTCCTTCGACGAATTTCCAAGCATAAATGGTGAACTGAATAAGCACCAGTTTCCTCATGCATGCAGGAATATAGGCAATGAATATTTTAATCCACTTTTCAAATTATACCATCTTCACTCTCTTGACAACAGCTTTATTTTATTGGCAACGTCAATACAGTTAAGGTTATTTACTCAGCACATTCAACAGACTATGCTGTAAATGTAAGTGTTTATGTACCTTCAACGTTCCTGCTGTATGCTTGAAATACTTCAGTGACAATATGTTGGCAGTATTATTTTTTAGAAATTTAGTTGGAACGAATTTAATTCAGACCTGTACGGAAGAAACATCTATGAAAAGAATGACTTATTCTGACGATATATTTATCCGTCACGACCAGTAAATTCCAAAATAATTGCTCATTTCTTACTTTGTACGGCTGCATTTCAAATTTGCATTAATCCACTGTTTAAACACCTTTTAAATCGAAAACTGCATATCCGAAGGTAAAGCCTAGTCATTTCTGTTGATGACCGAGTAAGGCATATGTAAAACACAACACGGAACTGTATGACGTCCTATGAAATAATCGAATTATTTTGTCGATGTCGAATGAACAAGACATATTGTTGTCAATGTAATTTTCATTTATTTTGGTATGTGTGATTTGTGTATGCAATAATAGCGATAATACATATTTTCTCGGACATGATCATGCCCTCGAAAACGTGTATTATCCCTATATTCACGTCATAAACTTGCAAAAACGAGACCAATGTGTGTAGACACCGATTTCTGCGACTGTTTATTGCGGCAAAAAGGAAGAATATACTAACAGCCTCCTCAGGCCACCCACTGTTCACATCAGGTGCTTGCTATAATTTCAATAAACACAATTTAAGATTTGTGTCATCATATCAAGTCCTCGACTGCAACGATTCGAATTCTAAAACTTAACTTAAAATGATTATTGACCATTGGGATTGCTTATTACACGTGAGTTTCAATTGGCTTATGTAGTTATTTTAAGGAAAAATGCATACAACCAGATCAAAATATCCTCAGTCATTGGATCTGAAACTTTATATGATACAGGATACTATCCCGACATTTTTCAAAGTAGTATACACTGATTCGGTGAAAAACTGCACAAAATGCGGATATCATTGTTAAAATCTTTCATTTCTTGTTATGAGTTTTCTTACCGTGTTCGACGGATGGTAAATTCGATACCCGACTTAACCTAACATTTTAATCATCTTTCGCGGCGTCGAGACGTTTAACTGAAATACAGTGTACTACCACACTATGTGCTACACACCCGGCAGGTCCCGGTGTCATCGCTGTTTTCCGTACTATAAGGTGTCTCTCTTCACTACCTTACTATAACAAAAAATACACCCGGGATCATGGAGAAACAAGTGCATTTGTTCTTAGGTTTATGTCAAGCGTAAAGCGCTCCATGTGTGATATAAAAGTATTCCTGGGCTTATGAAAGTTGAAGATAACTAAGACTGTAATAGCAGACCAATGACTTTCTCTGCAAAATACATGAACATGCCCTCAATAATATGTTTATAAACGATACACATAAACGATTGCATGCATACTTTATGATAACATGCAGTGGGTTTGTCTAACAATAAATAATTTATAGTAATTCCAAATACACAAGTTGATGACGACAGTAACTATATCCTTTTTGTAATATTTACTTATTTATTTCAATATACTTATTACTCTAATGTTTTATATGATATATTATTCATTTTTTAAATAATACATTCTGCATAAATATTTGCATTACGGGCACATCAATTAAACTATAAAATAAACAATATTATATTATTATAATTGTAAGAACATCCTAGTCAAACGAATATCAATGCTAACTATATATTGCTGTATTTAATGAAATAAAACAAGTAACAAGTAAAAATTAAAAGTGTAACACAAGCAAAATAACGACGCACGTCTTACCGGCAACATTATTAGAACACACTATGTCGACTTGACCGAGAACGGCTCTTAATTATGCACCGTTTCAAGGTGTAAGCGTGGAGATTGCGGTTTAGAGTTCTTGGAACTTTAAACCGACGTTTCCTAATTTTCTGGGAACGTTTTCAGGGGTGTTTCCAGCTGAATCATTAAGATCAAATGCAAGGTAGTGAATAACATGTTTGGTTAACAGAATTATCTTGAATTTTAACCAACATACGGGTGTTTTTTATATAGTAGAGAAGGTTGCACCCGACTGTGTGTGTATTTCAAAGTTTATGAGTTCCTTTGCGAGCTAGAGGCTACATTATGTGTGAACGCGGAGTATTCCACAGCACTCCTACCATATTAACTTACTAGACTAGACTAGACGAAAGTTGGTACTTATTTTGATTTATAGCTGCAACTTCCATCTTGTTCTTTGTTACTGAAAGATGTTATTAATTTTGGTGTAGTCTTTTGATGGAGGGAAGGGGGAGTCGTAGAACCCAACTGTCTGGTATGGTGACCACCTACCAAACTCACATGTTGCCGGGAACGGAAATTGAACCAGGGTCGCCTAGGTGATGAGCGTTTGTACCAACCACTGCGCTAGCCGGACAGCAAACTACACCAGACTAAGAACGTGTATTCGGCAGATCATTGACCTTGCTCGGTAGTCCTGTATATTGTGTCATGTATGACCTAGCTGATGCTTACAAAGAAATTTTCCTGTTTCCTGTAGACTTGAGAGAAACATGGTTTTGTTTTATTGTATCCTTTATTATCGACACTCGTTTAATATTATATAATTATGGTATAATGCTTTTTCTATCACATTATTTAATAATTTTGTTTATTGAAAAAAACAAAAACAAAGATATATGTTTTTTTAAATAATTTTATTGGTTCCGCAGTACCTTGAAATACCAGACGTAACGCGCCTCAAATGGGCTGTCAATGCAGTTGAAAATCGGAAGTGACGTCTTGATTTTGACGTCCCTTATGAAGTAGGTAATGGAATGTCAGAAATAAGTAATACGCGCATATATCAGTGTTGTATCGCAGATTTTATCAAATGATTGGATAGCAAAATACCTCAAGAGAAACTTTAAGGTAACCTTATCAATGAAGTCTATGTTCCTTTTTTTTATAGAAAATGGTCCAATGCGTAATATTTTATGAATTCGTGAAACCAAAATGAGTTCCGAAAGAGAAATTGAAATTATTTTTCTTTATTAAAAATATAAATGTCATTCAGAATTTGCTGCATTCACAATGAACATCTTATTACATACAATTACTGACTGAAGTACTTTAAGACAAACAAGCGATTATGACAATCAGGTTACCGCGAAATAAAACAATTGTAATAACCTCATTGTTCAGACATACCATGAACAATTTCTCAACGGACGAAGTGAAAGTTGTAATTGTTCAGCACGACTAAAAAGACAATCTTTATCTTGGGTTTAGTAATGATAAGTATGTTATCAAGTACGATTAAAATTTGTTTGAATATTATATTGATATACCTGGTACTAACATTTTCTAACCGAAATGCAAAATATTACATTGGAGCGCACACCAACGCTTTGATGACTATTTTTCACTCAATCAGCAATATTTTTCAAGAAATACTTATCACATAAACAATTCTGTATGGAAGCAGATTCACTAATTATCGTCAACGCTATCACGAAACATCATTATTAGCATGAATCTTAAGTCGTGCACCCATGTGGTTATCGTTGACAGTGATCATCAGGACTTGATTTGCTTACTCGTTTAAATTATCATTATATAACATAAGTACGGTGGTGATATTGTGTTTAATTCATGTTATCATGGATTTGTTTGGTTGGCAGTAAAGTTGCTAACATCGTGCAGCGGAATTAATTTTACTTTTTTGCCAATACAACTCGGTTTAGTTTGTCAAACTGCTGTCTGAAATAACATGCAATATTTATTATTTATACGCTACCATTTAAAAGCAGATGAAAATTCTGTTTCAAATTAAATGTTTTAGTGTTTACGTTTTTCCAATCATCACAGAGTAGTAACATTTATTAACGGTGCACGCTTATGATAATATGCATGCTATAATTAGGAAAATTATGCACTACTTTTTCAAACAGCGAAAAGCAAAAACAATAGACAAAGTGTAATTGAAAGCACTGAAAAAATATACTACCTAATATTTAGATTGCACATGACCATGACCCCAATAACATATTTAACCTGGGATAGGCTGGTAAAAATGTTTTCCTTAATTGTTCTTTCAGCCCATATGGTAAAGTACTTATTTGTAAAAATTGGAATTGAACATTTACAAAATAGAAGGACCAATAAAAGTATCACGTCTTAAAACAATCGGTATTACAAAACCATTGTTTGAGAAAAGCATGTACTCGCTTGATTTGTATTAAAAGTCGCGTTGGGTTAAAAATGAGCGATGTTTCAATATTTCTTTACTTCAACTGGAAATTAAACTCATTATATATATGCCTATATATGTGTACACTTGTTACATGTGCAGTCTGTATATGTGTGCAATTGTTCTTCTGTGATAAATGTGCTGTCTATACGTGTGTGCAATTGTTCTTCTGTGTTAAATGTTCTGTCTACATGTGTGTGAAATTGTTCTACTGTGGTACATGTACTGTCTATACGTGTGTGAAATTGTTCTACTGTGGTACATGTGCTGTCTATATGTGTGTGAAATTGTTCTACTGTGTTACATGTGCTGTCTGTATATGTGTGAAATAGTTCTACTGTGGTACATGTGCTTTCTATACGTGTGTGAAATTGTTCTACTGTGGTACATGTGCTGTCTATATATGTGTAAAATTGTAATACTGTAGTACATGAGCTGCCGGTATATGTGTGCAATTGTTCTACTGTGGTACATGTGCTGTCTGTATATGTGTGAAATTGTTCTTCTGTGTTAAATGTGATGTCTATACGTGTGTGAAATTGTTCTACTGTGTTACATGTGCTGTATGTATATGTGTGTGAAATTGTTCTACTGTGGTGCATGTGCTGTCTGTATATGTGTACAATATGTTCTACTGTGGTACAAGTGCTGCCTATGCATGTGTGTAATTGTTCTACTGTGATATATGTGCTGCATGTGTATGTGTGTAATTGTTCTACTGTGGTACATGTGCTGTCTATACATGTGTGTAATTGTTCTACTGTGGTACATGTGCTGTCTATACAAGTGCTCAATTGTTATATTGTGTTACATGTGCTGCCTGTATATGCGATCAATTGTTATACTGTAGTACATGTGTTGTCTATATATGTGTTCAATTGTTATACTGTAGTACATGTGCTGTCTATATATGTGTTCAATTGTTATACTGTAGTACATGTGCTGCCTGTATATGTGTTCAATTGTTCTTCTGTGTTACATGTGCTGCCTGTATATGTGTTCAATTGTTCTTCTGTGTTACATGTGATGCATGTTTATATGTGCAATTATTATACTGTAGAACATGTGCTGTCTATGTATGTGTGCAATTGTTATACTGTAGTACATGAGCTGTCTATATATGTATGCAATTGTTATACTGTAGTACATGTGCTGTCTATATATGTGTGCAATTATTATATTGTCTTACATGTGCTGCCTGTATATGTTTACAATTTTTATACTTTAGTAAATGTGTTGTCTATATATGTGTGCAATTGCTATACTGTGTTATATGTGCTGCCTGTATATATGTGCACTTGTTATACTGTAGTACATGTGCTGTCTATATATTTGTGCAATAGCTATACTGTAATACATGTGCTGCCTGTATATGTGTGCAATTGTTATACTGTGGTACATCTGTTGTCTATCTATATATTCAATTGTTATAATGTAGTACATGTGCTGTCTACGTAGGTGTGCAATTGTTCTTCTGAGTTACATGTAATGCCTGTATATGTGTGCAATTGTTATAATGCGGTACATGTGCTGTGTATATATGTGTGTAATTGGTATACTGTGTTACAAGTTTTGCCCGTATATGTGTGCAATTGTTATAATGTGGTACATTTGCTGTCTATATATACGTGCAATTGTTCTTCTGTATCACATGTGCTGCCTGTATATGTGTACAATTGTTATACTCTAGTAGTACTTATGCTGTCTAAATATGTGTTAAAAATTGTTCTGATGTGTTTTATGTGCTGCCTGTATGTGTGTGCAATTGTTCTTCTGTGGTACATGTGCTGTCTATATATGTTTTAAATTGTTCTTCTGTGTTACATGTGCTGTCTATATATGTGTACTATTGTTATACTGTATTTCATGTGCTGCCTTTATATGTTTGCGATTGTTATACCGTAGTACATGTGTTTTCTATATATGTGTGCAGTTGTTATACTGTAGTATACGTGCTGTCTATATATGTGTTAAATTGTTCTTCTGAGTTACATGTGCTGTTTGTATATGTTTGCAATTGGTATACTTCAGTTAATGTGTTGTGTTGTATATGTGCAATTGTTCTTCTGTATTACATGTGCTGCCTGTATATGTGTGCAATTGTTATAATGTGGTCATGTTTTGTTTACCTTATATAACAGACGCCGAATATTCGCGTCTACCCCAGCAATCTAGGCTGTTTTTGTTTACTTTTCGGAATGAAAAATTCCCCTAGCGGAAGCTTTTTCCGCTCCATAAAACAGTTTAAAACAACTGAATTTTACAACAAATTCGCTGGTACGAAACACCTTTAGGTACCCGTTCAATTATGGTTCCCATCCCGTACACGCCGTACTGTACCGGATACATTTTACGACAATTATTACCTCCCTTGGCCGATTTACGATAACTTTAAACATCTTTCTTCACAAAACCAAAGCAGTAAGTCCACTGCAGCAATCCGTTTCTGTTGTATGGTCTGAAACTGTCACAGCCAGTCCCTGTCAAGGTGATCTCAGTATGCGTATCAGCAGTTTCCAAGAACTATCAGGGCCAGACCAGTTATTAACAGAGGAGTACATGGAAGCATTTGTAGACATGGTTAAGGGGACATTTAGTGATCATTTCACCCACGATCTGGGGACAAGGTTGGAAAGTTGGGACAAATTTCATGTCCCCACATCAACGGTTCATATTTCGAAAGCTAACGATTCATCCGCCAGTTTCACAAAGTTTTAGGAAGTGGGGACATGTGTCCCCACATTATCATCTCACCCTCTCTTGCCCATGTTTCAACCAAGTTTCGCGCGCGATGTACACCATCAGAAGCATTCTGATCACCTCGGACACTGTCGTTAAAGAAAATAAGCGGAAAAAAACGACAAGTTCTGAACGATACCGGAAGTTGTCCGAAGCATGAACAGAAAATGGCGGCCTCTAAACGTAAGGTTCTCATTTGAAATCAACTCAGTTTGACAAATTTATGCATTTATGTTATTTGATTTGATTGCAGTGATAAAAAAACCACTCTATCCGTTTTCCGAAGTTTAAAGTAAATCTATTTCATTGAATCAAGATTAGTAAAAAAGGGGTTTATGATGGAGGTTCCGTCATATTGCAGTTTCGTCCCACTAAATTTACTGTTGAAAAATGGTGGACGATTCATTACAATAAAAATATATATTTTAAGTTAAAGTGATAATATGAAATAAGGCAAAGCGAGCTCGATTAATGTTTAATAGAAAGAAATAACAAATAACTTTAATAAAGATGATATTTAAAGTGATTTTATGGGCATTTTTCACTGTTGACTTGAGCTAAAAAGAATTAATAGGTCAAAATAATAAGTTTAAATGTGGTAACTGACCAATTATCTACAACTCATCTTGCTACCAGTTGTTTATAAAAAATATATATTCTTTCGATATTTTACATGACTCGCCCAATCCTCTAAGCCGAAATGATCCTTAAAACAAAATTGTGTTTTTGTGTCGCATGAACGAAAATGCAAGAAAACTACATTTAGACTCACATCGTACATCGAATCATTTCTGTCGTCAGTTGTCAAAACGAAAGTACGGTTGATATTCAAAATGGCTTATTTTTCTCTTTCCGGGATATTGTTTTATTATGTTGATGCTGCATTAACAAATATAAGTGTATATGAAGTGAAAACAGCAAAAATAAACAACGGTTGCGATAGACACCTCTATACTGTTAGATGCCCATAATATCACTTTAAATAAAATTATATATATATATATATATATATATATATATATATATATATATATATATATATATATATATATATATATATATATATATATATATATATATATATATATATATAGGCACTTTCTAACAGAAGAACGTGTAGTTCGTAAAGACTGGTAATAATATAGGCACTGGTATACAAAAAAAATAAGGAAATTAACTTTTAATTAATAAACAACAAACGGGCCATATTAAAGGGTTTCATGTGACCTGATGAACAGAACTTTTAGCCCAAAACCCCGCCCAAAACAGATTGTCACACTATCAGTTGCCAGCCTTGCAAACATCTCAGATCGAGATTCGAACTCGAATCCACCCTTGAGCCATCTGATGATATTGATCATATGATATTGGCCTGGGTTGCTCTTCCAATTAAGCTATCTGACCTTTTGAAAAATATATAGGTAAACTGCAATGCTGTATAATATCATGATTACCTTGCTTAGGAAAATTTTACAAAGAATTATATTTAATTGATATTCTGTTATGATTTAGAACAGTATATTGTCAATTCAAAAGCTCACATGAGTTAATGTTTGAAAAGCCCACAAAAGCTTCTGTTTGTAAAACTGGTGCTAATTAATTTGCCGACTGTGTATAGTTGAGATAAAATCACCTTATTTTGCACAAATCTGGTAATATATATATATGGTTCGAATACCAACTGCGGATATGAGCAACAGAACAGTCCTTGTAACTAAATGACTCTAATAGTTTAATAAGTAATTATCTAAACCATAAAGTGACCTATACTTCAATAATTATGTATACCTGTAGAGAAGATATATCGAAGGTGAAAGCTGCGTAACACATGAACCTATAAACAAATTGTGCAGCAAACAAAGATTTGTATATACCAAGGACATATATATTAATCTAGTATGTATGTCCTTGGCATTACCTCCTTAAAACACTAAACAATCAACTAGAACCTACAATGTAAAACTTTAGAACAGCCAACTGTTGCTACCTTCTCAATTATAATTTTCACTGGCATCAGCAATAATTTCTCCATGTTGCATACTGTACTTTTTAATAGATTTCACAAGGGCCAGGCAGCATATTTGTTTTATTTTCCTTTTTGAGCATTTAAAGTCAAAGTAATTTCAAATTACCATAATTGGGGAATAAATGCAAGGTAGGTCAGCGATAAGTATTCCACCAACCAAAACATGTTATTTAATACCATTGATATATCACTTTGATAATTTTACACTTGTAAGTATATATTTTTTAAGTACCAAAATACTAGGATTAAATTAATTTGTATATTCCTAACTACTGTTTAAAAGTCATTTTGGTTAGCGACTGTCACGTCACCCACCGTACTCAAGGTAGCGACTATCACGTCACCCACCGTACTCAAGGTAGAGACTGTCAAGTCAGCCACCTTACTAAAGGTAGCGACTGTCACGTAACCCACCTCAAAGTTATTTATATCTTATTTGAATTTATGTTTTAAATATGGTTAATCACATTTGATCACATCTTTTGATTGCTTGAATCAATCACATTTTATAGTATCTATAAACAATGCACTATTTGTAGTAATTATCAAATACTTAATTTAGAATGTTCTTTCCCTCACTATGAGATATTGTCAAAGGTAGCAATATTTGTTTGAATCATGCCATTTTGTGAGTCATAAAAATTAAGCTAAATTCTTGTATTTTTTTCAATAGAAGAGAATAGATATCTAGATATAACCACTGATATATAATTTTTGATGAGATAATAAAGTTTGGTCATGTTGAAATGATACTCAAATGTGATTTACCACCTTTAAATTTAAATGTAATGCATGACTTAGACAGTGAAAGAAAAACACTTTATGAAATGATTATAAAATCGAGTATTTGACTGTGCAGGCTGTTGTTTGAAAAAGTTTGGTACCTGAGTACATGCCGAACCAATCGTGTGTTTGTTGGCAATGGCAATCGTCCAATAAATAGCACTTACTTGTTTTGTCATCATTTTAATAAAAAATGCGAGTAGCGGTCGGTGTTGACACTTGCTGTGTACACACAAAACGGTGACGTCATTCGTTACTTGGATAAATATGGTGATGACGTCATCGAACGGGGAAGTCCCTGAACGAAGACAAATGTTTTACACAAAGAATGCTGATGCTTTATTCGAAATATAGAAACAATAAGTACAGAGAAGAATTTTAAAATATTTAAATGCCGTAAATTTGATCATTTTAATCTATTTTAACATTATGATCAATCAGGAGACGCTGGTTATTTACTTCGAACATTTCCAGTTCCGGTTTCGGATATTCCTGATATCCGGTTACGTTGCGAGCGCAGATACCAAACTTTTCAAAACAACAACCTGTGTAGATCTACAGTCCAATACACGTGTTAACGTAATGCGAGCTACTCGAGCCGCCTTCGGCGGCTCAGCGAGCTCGCTATTAGGGGCATCTTGCAGTTTGTAGGTGTCTGTCGCACCTATATTTGATAGCATCAACATACTAAAACAATATCCCGGAAAGAGAAAAATAATGCATTTGAATATCAACCGTACTTTCGTTTGACAACTAATAATGCATGTACGATGTGAACCTAAGTTGAGTTTTAGTGCAGATTCGTTCATACGACACAAAGACACAATTTTGTTTTAGGGATCATTTCGGCTTATAGGACTGGGTGGGTCACGTAAGAGTATCGAATATAAAATAAATTTTTATAAACAACTGGTAGCAAGATGAGTTAAAAATAATTGGTCAGTAACCACATTTTAACTAACTCTTTTGACCTGTTAATTCTTTTCAGCTCAATTCAACAGTGAAAAATGCCCATAATATCACTTTAAAACATTTATTGCTTAAAACATCTACAATGTTTATAGCATTTCATCCACATACATTGATCAATGGGAAGAACAAAATAAATTTATCAGGAGCATGCGATAGTAAATATAATCTCATACAGTTAAGCAGAGCCAGAGTCGTAGATTTTAGTTACGATATTCTGGTCTTATTTTCTGCATATAAAAATTAAGATATGCTATGTAATATATTTTCTGCATCGGATGTCATAAGTAATTCAAATTTAGTAAGGGATGGCCAGTGGCATAACTATTGCTAAAATAATTTATTTCTGACAGAGCGATATCTTGGGCAAACTAAAATAAAGTGACTACACTTGCCTGTTAAATGATTTAAATATGTACATAATCGTCTTGTGGAATATTTTTGTACTGACCTGTTTCAATTGCTAGTTGGTGCGATGAAGCTCTGAATCTTGCAAGGGCGTTCTTTAAATGTTTCTTTTTAATAACATTGACAGCATTTAATCAATGAGTTTTTAAAGTGCACATGTGCTGAACAATGAGCTTTTTCCAAAAACAATGAGCTTTTTTGGTTTTCAAATTATTTATAAAAAAATTAAAACATCAACAAAATTTAATGATTCATAAACATTTTAATTTCTAGAAGTAACTGTTATAACTAAAAACACATAACATTAACACACAGTTCCAAGTTTGTTATAACTAAAAACACATAACATTAACACTGAGTTCCGAGTTCAATTCTTGGAATAGAGCCATTTAAGCAAAAACTTGTTACTTTCGGCAATTCCAAATGCAGCCTTCAAAGTTAATTGATCTTGACAGGGTTTTAATTATTTTGTTGGGTGGCATTTTGACAGTTCAGAAAGCGAAAGCGGATGCGAACGTTTTGATGGTTTTAAGACAACTTTATAGTTCAGGCACAAAGCAGAGAACCAGTATTAAACGCAGATACGAATGACGTATAATGTAGTACACATATAGCCGGTGTTACAGTAAAAATCAACTTTTGCGTTCCGATAAAATGCGGAAAAATTCGGGCTGTGTCAAGTGTTGACAGGTATCTTTCTTGAGAATTTTTTAGACGCAGATATTTTGTCGCATGCGCTTTTGGTAATTTTAATGCCCAAATAACGCAAAACGAACATAAAAAAATATCACTGCATTGAGATACGTTTTTATTTCAAATCAATATCTAAACAATGCATAAGATTTTAATCATGGTCTTATTGTTTTAGTCGTCTTTCTGCAACATGTTGTAAACACGATTAACTATGCAAATAATGCTATTTTCGTTTCGAGAGTATTTTGTGCCAATATTTTATGATATTATATTTATGATAAATATATAGTGGAACTCTTCCTAGTTCTCCGTATAGTGCGGCTAGACTTGTTGACCTTTTTACTCCCAATATATGTCTTAAATATCGGGTATGAATTATCTCTATGTCGGTTGCTGGGTTGAAGCCCCATAGATACCTTGGAGCAGTAATTTAATATGGAACCAACTAATATATCAAACAATTTAAGGTTTTGATTTATTGGCAACTCTGTGTTTTTAAGAATCTGAAATAATTTAGGGGTCTCAATCTCTGGTTTTTTGGGGCCGAAATAAGGCCCCATTTCCCCCCCCCCCTCCCCCAAAAAAGTATATATTTTGCCCCCATTTCAGACAAAAATTTCTCCAACACTTGACCAATTTTAGATCAAAATGTTCAAAAGTAAATAAAATTGTGATATAAGGTGCTTCATATTTAATAGACAGTGGTCAGATGGTAAACAAAGACTAAACAAGTGTTTTAAGAAATATTTTTCATTGTTTTGTATGCTTTGGTTACAATTCCCCGTTTTTGAAGAGTGCCGCTGCTCTTCCCCTGCCTAAGGGCTCATGTACTGTTCCCCCAAACCAGAGGGAGACGCCTGTTAACTTATAAAGAGAGAATACAGCGTGTTGTGCAAAGTGTCTTGGGGTTCTTAGAAAGTTTCCATTTTTGAAAGATGCATTCCTAGGTATTTGAATGACTGAACAACTTCGATTGGAGTGCTGTAAATTGAATTATCTAGATGGGTATGTCTGCCGTTTTCACATACCATCGCTTTTGTTTTACAGACATTTATCATTAATCCCCAGTTAGTACAAAATGATCGTTCTATGTCTTTGAGCATTGATTTAAGGCTTTTTTGAACATTGATTTGGAAAACAATGCCATATCGTCAGCATATATTAATTAAAAAAGTGTACTGTCTTTTAGAATTACAATTCCTGGTAGGTCAGAATTTATTTCAAGGATCAAATCATTAACAAAAAACATAGCTAATAATGGTGAGCTTGAATCACCATGCTTCATGCCGATATTGTAGCTAAAGAAGGGAGACATTTCTTACATGTTTTATATTTTAGTTTTTCATGTTTAATCTTTGCTAATACATCAGGATCGTTAGTTTATACGTAATGGGCGATGATTACCCCTTAAACGTGTGATAATAATTATAATGTCATAACCTCACTTTTTGTAGATTTTGACATTTAAAACATGCACAACACCAGGTGTAATTATAGGTAACTCTCTTTTATAGAATTACATTGAACGAAACTATTAAGTACATGTAATTTACCTTGTGTGCAGGTGATTATCTTGTTCTAAAACCAGTTAGAAAGTAATATACCCTATAAATCTTCATGAAATACAAAACTATGCATACCATTACGATTTTTTTAGTTGCCAATTAATAAGACTTTTTATTCGCTGTAAATTATAGCCTATTAGTTTCGTCTAAAATCCAATCCAATGTGTAGAGAAACAAGTTATTTATAACCGACCTTACAGAATGCATATGGCTACACGCGGATTCGGAGCAGAGATAGTGTTTTCAGATCTGGATTAGCATTAATTTAAAGTTTTAATTAACTTTGTTTCTTTTCAAATAGTACAATAATGGTGATTCTTGATATTGAATCACTCTTGCATGATCATTATTTGCCATTATATGAATTTGCAACCATTTAAGATTCTGACCTGGGATCGAGGAACTGGGTGAAGTGGGCGATTAGATCGCCTCGGCATTCTGGCTTGGACTACTGGGAATGTTAATGGGCGTGTCAGATTCTGGGCTAACCGGGAAGGTACGAACGTTTATCTCGCTTTGTCATAAACAGTGTGGTCATACTCAGTGTACAAGCCTTATCGGTGACAATTATCAGTTTGCCTATACTCGTTTTTTATTACATCACTTATTCATCGCGCCTTCCTTTTCTGTTGATATTGTGTTAGGATTTCCCCTGTAATGCAAACGAAACTCCGTGGATGTTTTACGTCACTTCCTCACTCTGACCTACCTTGTCTGTTGATTTCGCGTTTCGGTTTCCCCTGTAATGCATATGATAAGATTCATGAAACATTGTACTTGACAGGGTTATTTGTCTTGAAGATGCATTCTTTAAAATGGCCCCATTGCCATTGAGTACCACACGTCATCTAAGCCCAGTGTGGCCACACTGTGTTGCTAAAAGGTTACTTCAGCTAACATGCAAAGCTGAAAAATGTTAACATTCTCTTCACTTTAAAATTTCAAAATTGTGGAAGTATTTTATATCCTACTTTATTTCACTGAAATAAAGATGATGCTTCAGGAAAAGTTAAGCTTAAACCTCAGTTGTACATATATTTGTCATATAATTGGTAATTTGTTAATGATTTTGGAAAAATATTTGTTAACCATGTTATTTGAATGAAGAATGATTGCCTCAATTGATTAACAAAAAATCTGTTGATGAGTATAAGTTTAGTTGGGATAAGAGCTAAACTTATGATATTCACAAAGATTCAAAATTTCTTTAAAGATTTGATTTTTACATTTTGCTTTGGTTTTAGCGAAAATTACATCAAAAACCTCGTGGAATGGCCGCAGTAGCGATTAACTTAATATTCACCTTATGGCAATGCCATCCAAGTAAAAACAGCAATACGAAACAACTGTTTTTCATTCCAGCCCTCCGTCACCCGGCAACCTGAATACTCTGCGCCAGCAGCTCCACACGGCGCACACTATGTCCAGCAGCGCCATGTCACCAGGCCCACACTCAGTCACCGGTCAGTCGTCGCAAAGCGTTTACTTCGGACTGTCCAGACGCGGACGTTTGACCTCCTTGGCTGGTAAGATACCCCCGCGGCTGTCGTGGTAACCCTAGGGAAGTCATGGGGATAATTGTCTGATTAAAATTAGAGAGCCTTAACTTTCTATTGTCGTTCATTTTTCTAAGTAGATATACTAATGTGTATATACATATAAATAAATATTACAAATTTATGTTGTTATTTCTCAGTATTTATATACTAAAGTGTCTACAGATATAAATAAAAAAAAAGTTTAAATCTGTATAGATATGCTAATATGTCTACATATATAAATAGATACTCATTTATGTCGTTCATTAAGTCAAAGGTCAAGGTCACTGTCACACTTAGAGTGAAAATCTTTTCCGATCAATAACTTGTGACAGGATTGCACGATTTGCTTGATACTTCACATGTGCAATAGCCTTGGACAGTACATGACGCCTATTGAAATTGGGGTCAGTAGGTCAAACGTCAAGGTCACTATAATACTAAGAGTAAAAATTGTTTCCGATCAATAACTAAAGAACGGATTGCCCGTTTGGCTTGATACTACACATTACGTGCATTGACATTGGACAATAGTTGACCCCTATTGAAATAGGGGAAACTAGGTCAAAGGTCAAGGTCACTGTGTCAAGGCCCATTTTGGGGGGCATTAGTCTCCGATCGCGGAGCTCTTGTCTAGTTAGAGTTGATGTAGTCCCCACTATGATGGAACTTTTCTCTCACTCTCCAGTTAGTGGGGGCATTTCTATAGTGGTGACAATTTGTATATGATGGAACTCTTTCTCTCACTCTCCAGTTAGTGGGGACATTTCTGTAGTGGGGACAGTTTGTATATGCTGAAACCAGTCTTCGAAATTATCTTTGAAAAGTTACATGCCAGTCGGGCTAGTTACTTACGAATTTTTACATGCCTAACATATTTTTTACATGCCCGAACTTTTTTAACCAAGAATATAACAACTGACTGCAGAGTGACATGTGCAATATTTGACACAAGAACCGCTGCTCCCTTGTCATTGACATAGGACTCTCCTATGTCCAATCCCTTTGCCTTGTCAAGTTTGCAAATGTCATCAAAGTCCCTAAAAGACTTATTACAATTGGTAATATAATGAGCTGTTCAAAATTTGATAGCTAATTTTTCATAGTCAGCTTTCTTCAACTAAATGAGACACCTGGCATCCTTGGACTTGGACACATCTTGAGTAGAACTGGAATTTTGGACAGTACTATGCTCATGTAGTTTGGTTTTGTCATGTTCTTAAATTATACCCCCGCAAACAAAGTTTAGGGGGGTATATAGGAATGAGCTGGTCTGTCGGTCGGTCTGTCCGTATAAACGTGAATTTTTGTATGTGCCCGGCAGTAAATTTACTCGCCACAGGCGATCGGGCGTGTGCTAATTTCGAAGACTGTGGAACTCTTTCTCTCACTCGCCAGTTAGTGGGGACATTTCTGTAGTGGGGACAATTTGTATATGCTTGAACTTTTTCTCTCACTCTCCAGTTAGTGGGGACTTTCCGTAGTTTGTACTATTGTATGAAAATGCTTTTTGTTTGTCTGACACTTCTCTAAAATCTTAAATGAACTGGCAGCCATGTTTTATTACAGATAAAGCAACAAAAGTCAACAAAAGTCAAACAATAAATCAGTAAATATTGAAATAATATTATAAGGCGTGTATGAAAATCTACAAGACAGTTGTTTAGAGAGTTTAAGTTTGTGTAATTTTTAATTATCAATTAACTTGAATTCCAATGTAAATTTTAGTTATAACTATTTGTCTATACATTGATTCAGTGTGTCCACTGTCCAGTAGAAACAGATTTTGATTTAATTATCACAAAATACATTACACTATGTCATTTGAATTTCAGAACATGAAACAGAAAATCAAGGTCAAATTCATGATCCAAGTGGTGAAAATCAAGGTCAAGATCTGGACAGAAATCAGGATGATGGTAATACTAATACAGTTTCCATAAAGTAATCTTGATGTTTTGATATTGGTGTGTAAGAAAGTACTTTTATTTTATTTTGGTGTGCAAGTTACACATGTAACTACCTTTCAAAATTAAAGATTAGGATCCATATGCACAAATCGCCATACAGGTAACCAGCTTATGTGGATTCACATGTGGAAAAATAAAATACTGGCCATTTAGGTTATAACTGGGATACAAACACACACTGCACGGCGACATCACTTAATAATAATGCGAAGTTAGTTAGCCTTGGATCACCCGGTCACGCAACAACCCCAAAAGAGTTTGTGCAAATAACGGGTATCTTAAGTGGTCACTATTTACAACTTATGCATGCATTTAGCAAGGTTATTTGGGTTTTTATGCCCCAGATCGAATGATCGGGGGTATATTATTTTTGTTTGTCTGGCATTGTATGTGTGTGTCTGTCCCAAAACATTAACCTTGGTTAAACTTTGAGTAACTTTCATTACTTTTGCAACAATTAAGATAGCAATTTGATATTTGGCATGCATGTGTATCTCATGGAGCTGCACATTTTGAGCGGTGAAAGGTCAAGGTCATCCTTCAAGGTCAAAGGTCAAATACATACTGGGGGGCCATAGTGTTTCACAAACACATCTTGCTCTAGTTAGAGTTGATGTAGTCCCCACTATGATGGAACTCTTTCTCTCACTCTCCAGTTAGTGGGGACATTTCTGTAGTGGGGACAAATTGTCAATGTCTTTCAGCTAAAGCAAACACTAGTGTGATTCAATGTTGATTTTTTTTTAGATTAATATGAACATCAAAAAAGGGAATTTCAGTTAATGAGCAAAATCATGCACTACTAATTGGTTGGGCCTGGTTGTATTGAGCTTGGCATAGTCACTACAAAGGCAGTTTGCTGTGTGTGAGTGTGTCTGTTTTGATACTACTCCTCTTGACCATTACTCTGGCATATGTCGGGGATTTTATAAAAGAACTTGGCACAAATGTTCATATAATGAGACAGTATGTCTCATACAAGAACCATTATGTAAACTAATGTTCACAAAGATGACACTGTGTGTTGTGTGTACTATCTATTTGTTGTGCTCAAAGATCAAGGTCACAGAGGCCAAATGTTAGAAGTTTGTCTAAATCAGCTTAACTTTCTGGACCCTCTGTCACAGGTAAGGGTATTTTGAATATTCACAATGATAAGATGTAATGTCATCAACAAGTAACATGTGTTAAGTTTACAGGTCAAGATCACACTTAGATCAGATGTATATAATTGGTCTAAATATCTTGTCCGGACCATGACTCTATATACTGTGAAACCATTTATTTTCGCCAGAACGAAATTTCGTCATTTTTATAAAAATGACGTTTTCGTCAGCGCTTAAATTCGCCTAATCCTGACTTTGTAAAAAAAAATGCTTCATTCAATATCCGATTTGTTTGTAAAACATGTCCGAAATATATCGCGGTTGCGATAAATCGTAGTGGGGAAAGAGGGAGGACACTTTAGAGTCACTTACAGGCGGTGGGGCCTGTTTGTCACATGTCAATATACTAGTATTTTGTTATCAGGTGATCATTAATTTGCTCCCATCATTCTTATGATTAGCGGATAAGTTGGACCGCATAACCGTTACCGAGTGTTTGAAACCCAGGTTTGAAACAGTGAAGCCAGTTGCCAATAGTAGCTCAGTATGACAAACAACAGCAAGGGGCAGACAACATAATGTTTTTTTTCTGGTCGTTTTAACCAGGGAAACATGGTTATCAAATTGGTTAATGTCGGCAGGCGGGTAGGTTACATGAACACTTTCTTCTGTGCGCAACTCCGCCAACATTTCTATAGAGATTTCAAACATATTTGCACAAAACCATTGTCAACAGTGGTCCAGCGCATATTGTTTAGATTTTATGATTCGATCAATTTTGGCCGAATTATGTTCCTTGATTTGTAATATGGTATATTGTGCACATGTGTCACATAATGGTGTGTTAACTGCACTTGGGAATAAGGTATTCAAACAAAACTTGGTTGGCCTATAAAATTAGGAAGATACTGTAGGGATCCCTTTTGGGATCACTGGGATCAAGGTAAAGATCATTGATACAGAAAATAGAAAATGAAAGGTTTTTGGCTCATTAGCTTAAGTTAGGAATGATAGATAGCTTAAAAGAAGATTAAGGGTTTGGATTACTTTTGGTTCCACTAGATCAAGGTTACTGTTACTGGTATCTTTGTTTCCTTCATTTGAAAACCTTGTGTTCGTAAGATATCCATGTGTGATGTTTTTTTCATTTCATCACTAAGCATAGTCATGACGTCCTGTTGTACGATCTGACTAGTTACAATGGTTACATAACAGTAGTAAAACAATAGCAAAAAGTCACAAGGGTCAATTTTGGATTTTTCAATTCAACTTTAAATGCACTAAGAATTGAAATTCAGAAAATACCTTTTACCAAAGACCATAATAGAAAGTCATGAATGTCAACGTTAATAGGTTTCTAAATTTATTCAACTGTGACGTCATTTCCTCTCGGCCATGGCTTGGATTGGATTATTGTGTAGAGAAGCTATTGATTTATACCTAACGTAGTCACAAAGTGCAAAATTGCGCAAATAATTACTGTCAAGGTTGGTCTGCAAACGCTAAACAATTTAGCATTTGAAAATAGTGTAAGTTATAAGCAGTAAAGTATTAACATCACTTGTTTCTTACTGTTCTAGAGGTGAGTTTCTTAATATTGGTCAATACAATCCTCAAATCCATGTGCAGTGGTTTGAATCATGTCTGTAATAGCTGTAGTTTAAAGGCTAATGTCAGTGCTTATTTTAAAAATACCAAAATACTTCAGCTTATGATAATTTGTAACATTTTCAGCATGGCTTTATAACGGATTCAGACGCTGGAGCAGAATCTGATGCAGTTCCTTACCCGGTAAGTCTTCCTTTGGTGCCATTTAATTGTCTATATTTGTTTGGATATGTTCGATATCAAACATGAAAACTGCAAATACTAAACTAAAGATTGTTTAAAGGATCCGAAGACATGTTGCATACATGAATCATGCAGCTTGCTTAAATATCAAGGTCGCAGTGACCAATTGAAGTGTTTTTGCATTAATGAAAGTAAATGTGAGGTTTAGCCAGGACGCTCTTTTATTTTTAAAGTTTTTGTGTGATATAATGTCTGCCACAACACTCATATAGAAATTATGTTGGGCATTTGTGTCGTTAGGAGTCAGGACATATATCTAGTTCAGCTATAAGTTTAGCTCTGATAAAAATCTAAACAACGGGTTTGAAAATACATGTATAATTGTTACCTATCTATTTGTATATCGCTGATGTGCAATGTGTGGTTTTTGTTGCGTTTCAGGTGCTGAATTCTGTTGAACAGCCAGGGAATGGGGCTCATGCAACGGACTCCAGGACACAACCAGGTGATCTTTGAATTAATATCCTGGGAGCCATTTCATCAATGATTTTATGACAATCTTAATTTACGATTAAATTTTTAAAACCCGAAAATATTCAGGCTGTGGAGTAATATGCACTAAAATTTAGACCATGGTTGAGAGAACAATTAAATGAATACATTTACTTAAGATAAATAATATGACACGATGGCATTCAGTAATAATGGCTCATTGAATTATGTATCATATTCTAAATTTGTCATGCGATGATTGATGAAACGGTCGCCTGTACTGAAAGACATACGCTTTCTCGCAAAATACAGGTCGGCTGCTAACAGTAATAGACCTGGGTCGGCCATCTAGAATCTTCTAAGATAAATCTAAAATTCAAATTCTCTTAGATGAAAATTATGGATTGATTTTTCTATTAAAACTTCAAACTATGCTCACACGATAAACAAACTAACTACAATGTAAGAAATATGGTTTAGATTTAACCACAAATAAGCCAAAAGCACACACATAACAAGGATACTGCTCAAACAAAAATAAGGAATTTTAATAATTTTCTTAGATTCTATCTGTAAGAGAACATTCCAAATATACAAGCCCTGGAGTGTTGTATTCTGAACCATAGAACGCTTGCTGATACCAATGCGTTTATAATATTAATTATGTTGTACATTCTTTGCTAGTTTCAATCAAAAAGAGACAGGTACACTCGTATATAGATATCATACACCTATAATGTGGGTCGTCATCGTAACACGGATCTTTGCTAAAACCTTTCTTTGCCTTCGCGTAAACCTTGAAAATGTACTGTTTCTCTATTGTATATCTTCTGAACGTCTTATGTTAAATTGATAATTAATTAAATGAAGTAGTTCAGATGATGAGCAATAGAGAAACTTAACAAATTTAGGCCGTGGCATACTTTTTTAATTGTACAGTTCTTTGTCATAGACTGTTATGTTTTTTAAACCAATTATCATTTGACAATTAATAAAAAAACGAATGGCTGACATAAAATTGATGAATGTATATTTAACTGTTACGGCGTTGTTGCCTATATTTCTTAAACTGATCTATTTCCTAATGAAACTTTCTCAATAAACTGTAAATATTAGAATAAACTTTTAAACAGGAAACACATGTATTTATGTTGCCTTCAATTTTTATGAATAAATAGTATTAAGCGTGACGACGAACATTTTGAATACACTTCTGTGATAAAGGCGCAAACGCATTCCTTCATGTCCCCATTGTGGATCAAGAGCGTTTACTGGTGTGCCTGTGACGCCACATGTCGACACATGTGCATATAAGATTTTCCCGATAAGATGCGTCATCTTTCTTACTTGACTGAAATATAGGTTGTTGCGAGCATCTACGGAGCTCGCGATGACACGAATTTTTGTTTATAGATATATCTTTAGTTTTCAACATGGCAAATATCACGTATCATTCTAGCTGTACCATGATGTTAAAACAAGCAATTTGGAGGTAATATAAAAAGCTATATCCGAGAAAAAAATACTGCTATGTTTGTGTTTCCAATCTTCAAAACCGCAAAAATCGATGGAATCTTTCAGCTGGCAATTTAAGTTGACAATGCTAAACAAATCGCGATGATAAAACAAAACCTAGTTTTCTATATAAATATATACATGTATATGGTGTGCAGCATGGCCAATATCATGTATCATCCTACTTGTACCATTTTAAAAACACACACAGTTTTGTTTTCAAATCCTTGGTGTTAAAACAAAAACAATATTGCTTTGTGGAGATTACAAATGATGTTTTTGTATAGACCATGCCTCTTTTTATCTTAATATAGAAGGCAATAAACCAATCAAGAAGTACATGACACTTTTAATATTCCACTTGTTATTATGTTATACACCATATGGATTTTGGAATAAAATAACATTGCTTATACATAAAATAAAAGGTTCTCCATCATTATAATTGTACCGTGTATTGAACATGCTTAAATGTATGTTTAATTATAAAGTATGAGTGTAATATTTATTAAATTGCTGATAATATAACTTGAAATTTTCTTTCAAAATGATTTTGCCAATCTCGTAAGTCACAGACTTTCATAATGGCAGGTTCAAATATAATCGTTGTTCTTTTCTTGTTGTAAAGTTAATGTAAAGTATAATGATTAAAATAAATCTAAAATACAGCCATACATTTCTAAAACATTGACACGTGTTTGCAAACGTGATGAAAAGCCATTAAGTTTACAAGCTATTCACATTAAAAACTTGTATGTACATATTAACAAACGTAGTGCGTCTAATGTAACTTTTATTATAATACCCTAACGTCCGTTTCTCATTGAGGCTTAATTAAGGATAGTGTCGATGATAGTAGTCAAAACTATTAAAGGATATTCATTAATTGTATGTGCGTCATTTACAGTATTCAAGAATTTTATCTTAATCATCATGTAAAACCAGCACGCAATATATATGGAACCCATAGTTGTCTTATCTGAACAACTCATATGGGCATAATTATTTGGGACCCATGCGGTGCCTATAAGTGTCCCAAATGAATCTAGATTCCATATTTTCAAATATACATACTATATTGAGCACCCCGGCATATTAGATACATTTCAAATAGAGTTCAATAAATCAAACTTAATGAACGTTGAAGCTAGGATTGTGACTTCATTTAGCCACGATTTTAAAATATATCTTCCTCACACTGCATGTAGCTATTCGTCTCACAGCTTCTTACATTTCCTGGTTTGCAGATTCGTTTGTACCTGTACTAGAAAACACACACACACTAAAAGCAAATACATTACATGTTTACGAAGTGCAGTACATGTGTACGTCGTCCCTACCTATTTCGACATGGCATGAAATGTTGACAACACTATGCATGATGCTCTATTATTAATTAAACTCGTGGATATCTCACAATATTAATCTGTCATATTTAAGTACACATTCATGCAGTTCTGTTTTACATGTGTAGTGCATTTACGAGATGCCAATGATTTTCATGTAGGCCCAAATCCGGACCGGACTGACATGGAAGGAATTTTTCCATTCATACATTTTTCATTCAATCTAGTATACATTAATTCAAGTATTCATTCATTCTTGTAATAAATTTCGTTCTAGTATTCATTTAGTTTAGTAGTCATCAATTATAGTATCTATTCATTCTGGTATTCGTTTATTCGAGTATTCATTACTTTTAGTATTTATTCATTCTAGTATTAATTCATTCTGGTATTCATTCCTTCTAGTATTCATTCATTATAGTAATCAGTGATTCTAGTATTCATTTATTCTAATAGTCATCATTTATAGTATTCATTCATTCATTCATTCAAATATACATTCAATCTACTATTCATTTATTCTAGTATTCATTCATTCTAGTACTCATTTATACATTCTAGTAGTAAGTCATTCAATCTAGTAAAAATAAATAAATTCATTCATTTATTCAGTTAGTCATTCATGTAAATATTTATTCATTCAATAAATCAATCAAAAGTTCGATTTTTAAATAACGCAAGGAATCTAATTAATGTTCACCATAAACTGTTGCTCACATTTTAGGGAAGAGATTTGATTTATAATTTGTCAACCGTGAATCATATTAGGCCACAACAGACATCCTAATATCTATTTCAGCGTCGTTTATCATCAATACACATATTATTTTATTTCATCCTATTTCTATAGTTCACTGTTAACTCTACATGCAGACACAATTGACTGCACGGGTTCCCATCGCTACCACGCCACGGGCACGGCTTACTATCCGGACCCTAGCTCCCAGGAGGGAGAATACGTTGATATGCGGGACACGCCCTTGCAAACACTTCATGTACATGCGCTGGGTCACGGACTATGTTTTGAAACGTGCAAATTGCAAACGTACATAACTCTGGATGTATCGGATTACACGCCTTTATTCATTTACGTACACAGCGCTTTGATATTAACCACTCCTTTATGCGCCTCACAACGTGTGTTTAACTCTGGGGCAAGTGTAGCTATCGTCTTGGCGCAGTATACGTGGAGAGCATACACTAATAAACCATTGGTACGGAGTTGGTCAGCAGAACGCGTTGTAGGTTCGCATGAGAAAGTATAATCATTAGGTGAATGAAAACAATCGATTCGTTTGTGCTTGATTTCAAAATAATTAGATTGTAACTTTTCGTGTCAAAATTTACACATCATATCCAGGCCTACCTTTATGTTACAATATTTTGTCTTTTTTATCGTATCCTTGACATCTGTTTCTTACTAAAAAATATGACGATATTTAAGCATCTTATTATGATTTTTATGATAATATATACACATCGTATTCGACTTACCGTTTTGTGACAATAGAAACACATCCTATTTGATTAACCTTTTGATGACAATATCTACACATGTTCTTTCAACATCCGCGCAGATATGACTGGTTGCAAACATAGCTTTGCCGTATCCCTTCCGCCATTACACATAAACTGATGACAATAATTTAAAGTGTAATTGTTAGTGTATAAGAATTCAGTATTTTCTTTTCATTTGGTACTGTAAACAATGCAAACAAAGTTTAAGTGTGTACTTTAAAAGACTGATTTGCATAAAATACAAAATAAAAACAAAACGTTACTTACTAGAACGTCTTTGGAATCTGGAAGGATCAACGCACCGTTAACCAGTACGGGAAGGTTAACACAGAACGGAGTTTTATGTAATTTAGGTTTACCATTTTGCGATAAAAATCTTCACATATTAAACAGGCGTACCTTGAAGGAACGGCCTCCGTGGTTACTGTTGCCATTGACAATCACGCAGGTATTCGTTACGACACGCCCGTCTGCATTCCTGAACTGAACCGGAAGTGCAATCGATTCATCGATTTCAGGGTAAAAGTTGACAATATTAAGCATCGATAAACATAGCTTTACCCTTATACCAAAAAGAGCAATGCCATTTATTGAGACATTTGTTACGATGAATATATTATACTTTTCTATTTTTAATAGAGTAACAAATATCGCTTGAAACAATATTGGCGCAGACTTTTTGGTTAAGAGTTTTTGAGATTGAGTTTAATATTAACAAGCTATGTGTGTTTTATCGAGAGCAAGATAGATCCTTTTGAAACAAAATAGGCAAAACTAGAGACATTGTTACAAATAGTACACCATATTGTATTCTTATCCGAAAATGAAGTTTTTTTCAATCAGGATGTTAATCTCTTTTTAACTGTCTCTCAATTCTTTATATATACTCTAGAAGAGAGAAATCTCACTACAGCTCGACGGTCTTTATTATCTTGTCAGAGAAGTTGCTGTCCGCTATAAAATCACTCATGGTGTAATGGTCACATTATGTATCTCCTGACAAGACTGCGAGATTCACAGGCTTGGTGGGCTGGACGAATATGTCATAAGACCCATTTTCGCATGACGGGGGTATTTAAACATCTCATTGCGAAATGTGAATGTCACATGTTAGGACAGTGCTTGTAGATACAAAATTGAATTCAAAATAGCAAAAATAGCAAAATGGCAAATAAGGGTAGCCTTTCATGGCTTTCAGGAAGACGTGCTGACCGAGTACGGCAAACATTTGCGGATAGATAATTAAACGATTTTCCTCTTATCGTGTCACTGTATCTTTTCGGTAGTGTTTGTTTTCTCATATTGAGAGCAAAACTGTGCTAATCGATAATCAATTATATCTTGCCTTGCCGATTTAGTGACCGAGTACATACCATGAAATTCTGCGAGATGGATTTTAACGCATTATTGTAACTGAGTCACAATTTGTGTCATTTTAACATGCAGAGAGTAGTCTGAAATTCCTTACGCTGAACAGCGTTACATCGTTTACGCTTTGCACTGACACAGTGATGAAGCCAAATATCAGATGAAATCTCTAGAATCAGCCAATGAAATATTCGAATGTATTCGTTTCTGCTGGCGTTATGTCAAGGTCATTTAAGATCATATTGTACATTTTATATTTGAATATGGTATCAAAAAAGTTTTGAAACGGGAATTTCCATCATGAAATTATATGCTTAGTGTGATAGGTATTCGATATTCCACCAATGTTCATTTAAATAATGGTGAATACTAATTTAATTTTATATTAACTGGTACTTATTATATCATTTTCATCATATTTTCTTTGCTTTTAGAGATTCTAAAATGACATGCTGTTGTTATTTCGTCTAAGTTATCTCTATAACATAAATAGGATGATAAACAGTGGACACACATCTCGACCTGTGCGCTTAGACACACTCTTCATAAAATTAAATGGGTTGTGTTACTTTCAAACTTGTGATAAAGAAAGCTATAACCTTATTTTGAAAAATTAGTTGCGTCTAAGATAATGCAATAGCGAACAACGTCAGTGCCTTCAGCGCTTTGATATAATTTACCGTTTAGATCATATATCGCATTAATAATTATGTTAAGAGTCTACTTACAATTATGACAATCTTTTAAAAACAAAACTCATCGTTCGCCTATTGAAAGAAATAAACTGTTATCATGCACTTTATGAAAACAATTACATGGCCTACCTGACTTGGTCCCTTGCAGAATGGCAAGAGAGGCAAGGATGGCAACCAGAAGTATCTTCATTGTCAAATCAGAATGTTAACCTGCAGTAGTCGCAAACACGCTTTTATACACCCCATCCACTGAGTCGTCATATCATTTGCAGACACTGATAAGGATTGTTTAAAGCTTAAAATAGTCAGAACAGCAAACATCAACTAGTAAAAAAATGCGGATCGTCTAAAACTGTCCAGAGCTGGAGCAGTCACAGCCACGATCCTAATCCTGTTTACAAATATTTCTCTAACACGTGTGATATGCACCTAGTAAACGCAGGTGTTTGTCTTCGGTAAACAATCTGTATGTCACGTTGCCACGGACGGCAAGACAGTCATAAATACGATTAAACTTTTTTGATAGGTCCAACATTTGATCAGTCTTCCTCAAGTAAAACACTATCGTTATGATTGTTGAATTTGTGAGAAACGAGAACGTGCTTGAGTAGAAAACAAATGTATCCTGACTTTTCAACTGTTACCGTTAATAACGCAATATTGTTTTCATGCATTGCATTAAATGGTTACATTCATTCTGATGAAACCTTAAACTGTTTAGAAGATACAAATTCCCTTCAATAGCCCATGCCTGATAACACATTTGGTTTTAATATGCATTGCAAATTTCACTTTGCAGCTTATACTCAAGATACATCCGGAAAATACTGTGCTTTTACGGAATATGCTTCATTTGAATTATGAGTAAGCAAGCATTGTATGGCCTTACAGTAATAACAAAAGAAGATTAAATTCACGAAGAAGATCGACCTGCATCAATAACCATGTAAATTGCTAGTTATTGATTAAACATCTTTAAAGTGAAATTACGTTTACACAAACGCATTTACCACTATACCTTTCAATGTTTTGAGTCTAAAATAACAAGTTTCAACTAAGTATCTTGTAATTGATACTTGACACATGTCGGTTTTGCAAATACATTTTACAAATGAATGTGTGAATAACATGAAATTGATTTGGAATGTCAAATACTAAAGAAACTTATAAGCAAAAATAAGCCCTTGTTATCCAATAAATATACATTTAAATGAATCTTACATTGACAACATTTCTCTGCCACATATCTTCTTAAGCTTTTTGACTCCCTGCTTTTTGATGGTCCATTAGTTTCCTAGTTTTTTAAATTGTTTGGTACATCCTTAAAAAGCTAAAGTACAAGCACATACATTGTACCTTTTATGTTTACGAATAGCATTGCAAATCTACTACGTCTTGATCAAAATATTCCAAGATATTTGTGAGATGTTGTGCGATATCAACGTACTGAATAAAACATATGGCATACAGTAAATGTAAAACTTTAAAATTACCGTTGTTTTTCATATTGTTCACGTTGCCCAAAGTCTTCAAAGTTGTTATTAATTTTCGCACACTTGTAATGTGATAATGTTAGACATACGTGTATATGGGTCCCACGTTCTTTGCATACGGACCACACATTATAATCTTTAAATGTTATCGAAATGTTTCTTTATTTAATGACAACTGCTTAAAATCGTGTCATCACGTCTATTACAAACACGTCACGTCTATAAACAGTAAATACATTTTAGTATTTTTTTTTCTTACAAGGCTGCAATATCGGCTTCAAATGGGTAGTATCTCTGAATGCCAATATGGTCATGTGAATATAGTTCTCATATAAGGGTAAATTATTGGCATGCAGATATGGTACCCATATTCGTATCTTTGCACAGACTTCTTTCTTAGCCTTCATTCAGCTGAACAAAAGGTTGCTATTTGTCGCTATCGCTAAAATAACATTATATTTATATATATCACAGAAAACGTCCATACAAATTAAGATTCGACTTTATGTCTCTGCTCGTGCACGTAAAAACGCATACATGTAGCAATATCTTTCGTCAAATATATTAAAGCTTTACACGACCATTATACTATTAACTTTCAACCATTTAGTCTTGTTTAAATTGAAAACTGTTACCGCTTTAACTGTTCGCTTTCAAAGAAGCCAGTTGAGGTCCTTATTGTGCAACAAACATGGTGATAACTTACACCACAATGTTCTAAAGCTTGATTAAGTTATTTATAAGGTATGCGTTACACGGCACCTGTCGGGGCTCTTGCATAAAGTGTATGACGTAGGCCTACGCCGCTCGAGCCTTTATCGTGTTTTGGGCATCATTTAATTTACAGAACATAATCACAAGGTCGATCGGATCATTTCCCATGAATCATAAAGATGTCGAATCACACTAACTCTAACATATACAGTTTATCAGTATCTATGGCTGGCTGGTTTGATAACATTTAACAAACCCACGGAAATTTAAGATTGCGTGTACATGTACATTGGTAATTTACAGTTGATTGTAAACTTGTTCAAAAGTAAAATTTTCATAGACAAAATCGTTAAGATATATCGTAGTGTCTATGTTTTACTTCTTTTTTATTAAATCTTTCGAATCCCAACCCCATTTGCATTTTTGGGACATTTAGTTTTCCCGTTTTTATTAAAAATATAAACCTGGGCATACACGGCCTAAAGTTACCGTAACAGTGGATAATTTGCATAATTACACTAAGGTTAGCTTAATCCCGATTAACAAACAAACAGCGAAACAAAAGTATAATACTCAATATGCGTGTTTCTATTTTATTAAATTAATAAGTATCTTATATCACAATAAAACTGCCTCTTTTAAAAGTTAAGAATCAAAACTGCAAATAGGTAACAATAATAAAATCAAACCTCGCTCTCTGTTTACTTCTCCGTACCTGTTAACGGTGCATTGGCGAGTACAATCCTTCAAGATTCTTCAGAATTTCTTATTAGTATTGTTTTCTTATTTCATGCAAATCAGTGTTATTTGGAACAAACTTGAATTGTGTTTAGATTGTTTACAGTACCAATGTAAATACAAATGAATAGTAATACAATCACAATACTATCTTAAATAATTTTCATCGAGTTATGTGAAATGGCGGAAGTTATACGGCAGATCAATGTTTAGATTCAGTCAAATGTGAGCGGTTGTTAGAAGAACATGTGTAGATATTGTCACAAAAACGGTAAATAGAATAATATGTGTAGACAGTGTCACCAACAAGGTATGTCGAATAAGATGTGTATACATTGTCATAAAAAGTTGAAGGTATATAATTACATATTGTCATACAAAATATAAGTCAGAATAAGGTGAATATGTTTTTATATAATTTATTTATACATTTATAGTTTCATACAAAATATAAGTCAAAATAAGATGTTCAAGTACATAAAACGCGCACTGCTGAAAAACACAGTACCATTGATACATAGGTGCATGTTTATATTGCGCCAACACCATTGTTATACTTGCCGCAGAGTCAAACACACTTAGTTTTAAAAGTGAGGCGCGTAGAGGGTATAATCCGTAGCATTTAGAGTAATGTACACTTGTCAGTGACTAAAGGCGCTAAAATAAATATTAAGATGTCAGTTTTGATCTATTATACCTAATGGTTTACACATAATAAGTCTCTTCCCTAACATTTGTTAGAATACAGTTATTGGTGAACATAAATTAGATTCTATAAGTTTGACTTAAATAAAATTCAAAATTTTAAGCTTTTCGATTTGCATTGAATTCTCTTGCTGCACACACTCAAAAAAGGTGTTTTTACAAAATGTACGAATTAACAAAACAACATTCATGCATTGGATTTAATATAAGTCCTGGCATTCTTTCTGATTGAATGCACAAATGCGTGAGTTACTAAATCAATGAATGAATTCACGAATGAATAAATAAATGAATTAATAATTCAATGTTTGAATTAATAAAACCATGAAATAATTTATGACAGTCAGTGACTGACTGACTGACTGACTGAATAATTTAATGAATGAATACTACAATGAATGACTTTTAGAATAAATGAATAATAATATGAATGAGTACTTAAATGAAATAATACTAAAATTAAATAAAACTAGAATTAATAAATACTTGAATTAATGAATGAAAGAATGAATTAATGGTTGATTGAATAATGACATGTATTGCACTTTGTAAATATGTAATGTATTTGTTTTTAGTGTATATTTCTAGTAAAGGTACCACCGAAATTTGCAAACTAGGAAATTCAAGAAGTTGTGAGACAAATTGTTGAAGGCAGTGTGAGGCAGATATTTTTCAAAATCATGGCTAAATGAATTCCCAATCCCAGCTTCAGCGTTCATAAATTTTCTATTTGTGAACTCTATTTGAAAAATAATAATGTAATATGCCGAGGTGCTAAAAATATATTGTAAATTGGCGACCCATGTGGGACCTACGCGAAGACAACAAGCAATTTAGAATCAGTGCATTTAGGGCACAGACGCAGTCCATTTGGGACACTAATTGGGACCGCTTGCGTCCCAAATTATTTTGTCCATATGAGTTGCTCAGATCGGATCAGAAGTGGGCTCCATATATATTTCTTGGTGGTTTTCATGATGATTTAGATAAAATACGTCAAGACTGTTAATGAATCGCATACAATTAACGAAGATGCTTTAATAGTGTTTACAACCATTATCGGCACTATCCTAAATGAAGCCTCATTGAGCAACGGACGTCAGGAAATTATTATAAAACTTACAGTAAACGCACTACATTTCTTAAGGTGGGATACAAGTTTTTAAAATGAAGTGCGTGTAAGTTTTATGGCTTTCCAAAAAGTTTTCAAAACATGTATGCATGTTTAAGAACTATTTGGCTATATTTTACATATATCCTTATGATTATATTTCAAGGAAAATTGCTTAGATTTTTAATGAAGCAAACTATAATTATGAGGATTTCACAAAAGCCTTAAACTGCGAAATGGCATCGCTACGCTGCTTGGTATCAGTCGCTCCGGTGTGGCAACGTCTAATAATATACAGTAATATCAATACATAATCCGGTTATTTGATCTCTTAGTAATACGAAATCAAAGCGCTGAAGTCACTAAAGTTGTTTGCTATTGCATAATCTTAGACGCAACTCTTTTTTTTTTCAAAATGAATCGCAAGTTTCCGGTCGAGATGTGTGTGCACTGTTTACCATCATATTCATGTTATAAAGATAACTGAGACAAAATAACAACAACATGGTACTATGTTTGACGTTCTGAAATCATTCAAAGTATAATGAAAATGATATAATGAGAACAACATATAAAGAAAATTTGCAATCACTATCATATTAAATGAATTGTTGGAATTTCGAATATCTATCACACTTAATATAATTTCATGATTGAAATTTCCTGTTTTGACTTTTGACAGCAAGTACAAATTCAAAATGTAGAATACGATAGTTGATGAAAATAAATTAAAAATAAATTTGCGAGCAATACTTTTTGCTCACGCATTAGGCAGTCATAACGACAACCGTGTTGACCCGTACTTCGTTGTGTAGGCATTACGTGTGACCCTAGCAGTTCATACGGTGTCATACAGTCTCTGAACTTAACATGGGTATAAAACACTAATGTGCTCTTTCGGCTTAGCTGTTTTACACAGCTTTTCGCCTTAAATGGCATTAACATAACGCCAGCCGACACGAATACATATATTCGCATATGTCATAGCCTGATTCGATAAATTCCGTTAACTTTGGCTATATCGCTGTGTCTGTGCACAGCGGAAAGGATGTAGCGCTGTAAGGAATTCCGGACTACTCTCTGCATATTCAAACGACACAAATTGTGACCCAGATATAATTACGCGTTAAAATCAATCTCGCAGAATATCAGGGTCTGTTCTCGGTCACTTAATCGTCCGGAGAAGACATAACTAACTATCGATAAAAACAGTTTTGCTTTCAAGATAAAAAACAAACACTACCGAAATAGTATAGTGTCAAAATAAGAGGAAAATCGTCAACTTATCTCACCACAAATGTTTGCCGTACTCGGTAAGCACGTCTAGAAATCATTCCTGAATGCCTGGATAGGCTACGCTTAATTACCAGTTTGCTATTTTGAATTCAATTTTGTATCGAAAAGCATTGCGCTTAAATGTGCCATTTACAATTCGCGATGAGATTTTAAAGACCCTCGCCATGCGAAAATGAATATTATGCCATATGTACACATCATACATATAGCCCATTCAGCCTGTGCATCTCTCAGTCTGGTCAGGGGATACATTATTACACCAGCGAACAGCATCGCCTCTGAGCAGACTGCGCAAATGCAGAGGTTGGGCTTGAGCTACGCTGACCGAAACGCCATAAGACCCATTGTCGCATGACGCTGCTATTAAATTTGTCGAACGAAAATTGCCATTTAATCAAATATAAACATACAATATTACTTTGGTGAGGAAATTAATTCACAATTGGCCATGAGACGATGTGAACTCCCATCGTATATTTTTTATCTACTCACACTAATGTGTGGTTTGACTATAAAAGCACACGTTTCATGCGGTTAAAATGCGACACAATAATTAAAATTTTGTTTTCATATAATTATTTAGAAACGTAAATTTCAAACTTTATTTGAAAGTCAGCATTTAAGCCGACTACCTTTTTGAAAGATATTTGTTGTTATATTTAATTTTTTTGAAACGGTTTTAGCGAATATAAAGCATTTGTGCTGTTGTCTATAGTATACCTGTAGTAATTGGTGAACTCATGTTACACAGCATTTTTTAAATTGAGAACTGTAAATAAACCAAGCTTAACCTTATACTATTGCGTTGTTATTATCTGGTGCAATTGCGAATTCATGAGATATTGCCCCTACCAGATGAAAACAAAAGAACGTTTCCCTGACATATCCAATTTAACCCCGCTGTAGTAGCAAGAACTATCAACGAGGTGAAGAAACAGACGCATGATAGTGTATTGGACTCTTGATATCAAACTATTCTTGTTGATCAGGAGTAGTTTTATTTTCCCGCATCTATTTATAGCATCAGATTATGAATGACCTGTGCTGAGCAAAAGTACCAGGTGATTAAGACGCAGCAGAAAGTGGACTACTTTCATCATTCATAAACATCCTCTTCCGCGACACGTATAATTCAGAAATAGTTTATTGACTCTTTTCTATATTTGCTCTGTTCAAAACTATTCCATTTTACAGGATACTTACATTATGTTTCAAGTTATAAATTAATTTAGTTGAAGAACTCAAATCTTCAGCATAAATTATACATCTCTTTGTCGGCGCCGATGCGGCAGATGCGGCAGTTATCAGGTCTATCTTCGCGAGCGAACAACTAAACAACTAAAGATTATATGTAAATCTGCCATTTTGAAAGTCTGTGACTTACGAGATTGACAAAACCATTTTGAAAGATAATGTCAAGTTATGTTATCAGCAATTTAATTAAGAATATAATCATAGTAAATAATTAAATATATACTAAATATGTTCAAGACAACGTAGAATATTGATGAAGAACATTTGATTTTCGATTTTTACACGGTTATTTTAGTCAAAAATCCATATGGTGTACGAAATACCAAAAGGTTCAATGTATAATATAACGGGTACTACTATATCGGTTTGTTGCGTTTTATACTAGAGTTGCGACACCTTAAGGGTTTCGCGTGATGGAATGAGTGGAGAGATGAAATCAAATTGAAAATCGATTATTTCTATAAAAAAATGGTACGAAAAAATATGTGGGTAGGAAAAAAAAAACAAATTTGGGTACGAAAACAAATTTGAGTACGATAAAAAGGGTACAAACAAAATAAGGGAACGAAAAAACTATTTTGGTACGAAAAAAATGGGTACAAATAAAAAATAAGGTACGAAAAAATGTGTGTACGAAAAAAAATGAGTACGAACAAATGGGTACGAAGAAATTTGGGTACGAACAATTTGTGTACGAAAAAATTGGGTACAAAAAAATGTGGGTACGAAAAAAAAAATTGGTTATAAAAAAAATTAGGGTACGAAAAACTATTTGGGTACGAAAAAAAAGGTTCAAATAAAAATTTGGGTACAAAAAAAATTGGGAACAAAACGAATTTGGGTACGAAAAAAATTTGAGTACGAACAAATGGGTTCAAAGAAATTTGGGTTCTAACAAATTTGTGTAAAAAAAAATTGGGTACGAAAAAAAATTTGGTTATGAAAACCTATAGGGAACGAAAAAATTAGGGTACAAAAACTATTTGGGTACGAAAAAAAAAGGGTACATATATAAATTTGGGTACAAAAAAAATTGGGTACGAAACAAATTTTTGCAACCGACGGACAGACGAAGCGGCGACTATATGCTCCCCCTAAAAAATTTGGGGGGGGAGCATAATAAACAAGTTATGGCAATTTAAAAGGTGGGTACGCAAACTAAATAATACATTTATCAATTATATGCTTATTCTAAGTGAAAAAAAGGCCATAATTGTTACAAAATGCTTGATACAGTTATCTGCTCTTGTTTATACATTGGGGTCATGTTGGTTAATAAGCAAAATACATGGTGTATGAACGCAATATGTCAAGTGACATAAAAATATTTGAGGTCATATGCAAACTTTAACATAGATTTATCAATAATATGCATATTATTCTTAGTGAAAAAGGGCCTAATTCTGTTAAAATGCTTGATACAGTAAATGAGTTGTCTGCTCTTGTTTATAGATTGGGGTTATGTCGGTAATGAAGTATGCAAAATATAAAAGCAATATGTCAATGGACATAGGAAATATATTTGAGGTGGTACGCAAACATTCCAATGCGCACGCCGACGCCGGGTTGAGTAGGATAGCTCGACTATATATATTTCATATATAACAGTCAAGCTAAAATCAGGGCTCGAAATTTTTTTTTTTTTCTACTTGCAAAACATTGCGAGCTGCTTTAATACCAACTCGCAAAATCAAAAACAGTCTCGCAAATTTTGCAGGAAACATAAAAAAGTTCGGACATTAATTTAGTACTATTAAAACAAAATCAAAAGTTCTTAACATACACATTTTATTTCTGCAATCATACAAATATATCAGTTCCTTGGACCATAAGGGCATTGTTTTCGAATATAAGTGTGTCGTGTTCACTCAGAAAACAAAGTTTAAGTGTCAGTTTGGGATTTTTTTAATGGGTTTAAAACTTTTCAAATATTGAAAAAAATCAGCTATGATATTGTGTGTTGAGTGCGACGTCACCAAAATACAAATCAAACGGTTAACTTTACTTCATCTTTCGTATTTTTTTTCCATCTGTAGGCAAAAAGAAACTAATTATGTTTGGCTTCGACGCCATGTCTGTTCAAGTTCAATGAACAAATGTGAATAGTCAACTGTTTCACGTTCTTTGTTCCAATACTATCCTCGTATCTGTACTATAAGTATACCAGTCTACATACAAGGTGTGCGCTTCCGCATACAGGTATTCAGACGTTCTATAAATTGACCTACGCAGGGCTCGAATTTAACTTTTTTTTTCTACTTGCAAAAAATTGCGAGCAGCTTTAATACCAACTCGCAAAATCAAAAACATTCTCGCAAATTTGATGGAAACATAAAAAACCCTTGGTTTTTAGTTTAGTTCTATTTAAACAAAATAAAAGTACTTAAAATGTATACACATTTATTTCTGCAACCATACAAAGATATCAGTTCCTTGTACCACAAGGGCCCACATTAGGTTGATTGACCATCTTCATCTATAACAAGTTTAGGTCTTATTTTAAGTTATTTTTTCCACTAATTCACTGTTTTCATAGAAGGATTTAAAATCTGTTTTTTCTAACTAAACGGTTAACTTTGCTTTATCTTTGTATTATGTATATTTTGTGTTATTTCCGTCTGTGGGAATAAAGTGACAAGTTATTTTTCGCTTCAATGAACATGTGTGAATAGTCGACTGTTTCACTTCCTTTGTACCAATACCATCCGCGTGTCTGTATATACCAGTCTACATACAAGGTTACGCATAAGGGTTCTTGGGCGTTCTATAAATTGACCTAAGATTTAGTGATCATGCGTCGAGCAGCATTATACCTACTCATTTCTTTTCACTATTTACTTGCAAAAAAATACTAGTGGCTTAAAACTTGACTCGCATTCGGTATTTTTTACTCGCATTTTGCGAGTGTGCGAGTGTTAATTCGAGCCCTGTAAAATGTAAATATACCATAAACAACAGGCTAACCTCAATCACAACTTTAATGCAATGCTTATAACAATAGAGATACCAAGGATATGCCAGGGATTGAAACTACTGTTTACTATTGTGGGCAACCATCTTAGTATTTTGGTGCCCAGATAAAGAATAACGAGCCCAGAAATATGAACATGTGAATATTATACATTCTTTTAATAAAATAATAGATAATTAAATACATTTGGTGACAACACATGTTCAATGCATGATGTTTATTATGAGCCTGAATTGAATCATGTCCTATTCCTAAATAGGAATGTTATTTAACTAGTATTGATCCATGGTGATCAATTGTTTTTCAATTTTTATTGCAGTGAATTGTTTTACAGCTTTAAAAAAAAGAAGTTACCAACTTTTGAAATTGAGTTGCCCAGGCCAAAATCTACTTGCCCCGGTTCACGGTAAACCACTTATTTCCATCCCTGTATGCTCTTCATTTCCTGTTCTTCCATCCCATTCTCAAAATTAATTTAAAGCCGATATTTTTTAATAACTTAGTATGAATTACTAACCATTATCACCCAAAAAACATTTTACAAAGCTGTAATCCCGTCGTAGAGATTTAGTTTACTATTATCAGTGTTCTCTTTAAATACCGGCTGCTAGCGATCTTGCCGGTTACATTAACTCTTGATGCCGGGCTACTTTTCCCAAATATATCAAGTAAATGTCACAATGCTTTGGTTTTACTGCATAGTTGCCGGCCATATAACTGGCTACTCAAATTTTTCTGGAAAACACTGAACTATGCATGACAAACACACAAAATTAAATACATCTTAGATTCATTGTAAAAAATAAATTGACACTTCCAGCTTGTCGTCACTAAAATCCAAACGATTCAAATAAGTTTCCACGAGATACGTCAACATGCGTAATCAAATGAATGAAAAATAAAAGTAAAGAAGCCGGATATTTACATAATTTCAGGTTGAAACACAACAAGGTAAGGTAGTCGGTGAGATGATAATAATAATACAGTTAGTAAGGCTCGTACCCTGGTTACGGTAAATATACTAAAACCTACCCGGGAATTTTAACACTAAATCGGTTGTTGTCGGCTATTTTGTAAAAATTAATTATGTTTACATTTATTTCAATTTTCTGTTAAATGGCATTTATAACATGTATTATCAAAACTCATTTTACAATCCTTAATGTGATTCAATTAAAATCTTAAATTGTTTAAAGTCGCAGTCATTGTATGACGTTGTCAAGTATATTTTCCGCGATGTCGCACTTCACTTTTTACCGTCATAGATTTTTTAAAGAAACATTTTTGGTTTGCGAGGTCCGTTAAATGGGGAACACCATATTTGGTAGTTTATATTATGTTTTAACAAATAATTCATGCTGTGTAATAAATATTGTAATAAGATATTTCGATATTTATTGAAAATGTTTCAATTGTATTATGAAACCTTTTATTCTAATGAGTGTATGCTATCATATTATACTTCGGAATAGCAGAGCTGTTGTACTATAATTCGTATTATTCATTCTTTATTGTTAATTTCCATTTATTGTAGAGAATCGTCAATGTTACATCTAGACGCCAATCCTTGTCGTTAGTGTTAGTTTGCATGCTTGTTATCATTGCCGTCAATGTTTAGTCGTCAATCCTTATCGTCATTATACATGAAGGAAATAAAAGCAGAAAACAGAGACGTATTCTTGATTTACTTGATTATTCCTACGGCGTCCTCTCAACACTCATACTAAAAGCATGTTGATTGCAGATTTTTTTTAAAGAGAAGTTTCTTTAAGGTAAACATATTGTTTTACTTTAATCGCTAGCATGTTTAACGACATCGGATTTTGGCAGATATACAACTCGGATACAATCTAATATTTGCGGGTATGTTTAAGTTTCTTTACTGTACCCGGGCTACATGTAAGTAAAGTTAAGAGTACCGGGGTACATGTACCGGTAAGTAGTACCCGAGCCGAGAATGTCAATTGAAGGTGTTAGAGATGCATTGAACCATAAGATTAAAAAGGGTAATTAACCACGGGCTTATTAAAATTAAAACGATGACATTACATTGTACCAGCTGTTTATTGTTGTATACTGTAAGCTTGAAATATTTTAAATAATGTAAACAACTTACCTTGTATAAAGTTGGCACATTGTTGTCAGGTGTAGAAACTATTATACTTATTTCTGTTAAGTTGCACTGGCTGAACCAAAAGAATTATGTAGTCGTTTCTAAATAATCACGAAACAATCTACTAATGCATATATGCTTGCCAGTTGCTGAGTTTGTGCATTTCCATTCATTATACTATCGGCCTTGGCAAACAGCGTAGACTCAGATTAGACGCCGCAATGATGTCTGACTATTTCGTATTTGGTACGCAGAAGATTTGCATATCCACGGGTGTTTTATGTCAAATGTTCTGGTTTCAATAGATCGTATACTTATCTACAAAACAGCGAATTAGCGTTCACTTTACATCATTTTTAATTATGTTATTTTGTTAATACTTTCTCGCGTTCTTTTCGCCATTGGTCGACGCCGTCTGCTATTTCCAACGATGAAGATTCCATATCCACTGGCATTTTTTTATGTCAAATGTTAGTGTTTCCAATGGATCGTATACTTATCTACAAAACAGATAAGTAGCGTTCACTTAACATCGTTTGAGATGATGTTTTTTTGTAAATACTTTCTAAGCGTTCATTCTGACGAAGTCGACCATTTTGACGAGGTGTGAAGAAATAACCGAATTCACCGTAATTACCAAAATCCTCAGCAAATCCACGAGATCCCACGAAATCCCCATTAATATTGATTGTGTATTGAAAAACTGCGTATTTTAATATAGATCGTTGCGAAATACGCTGAAATCACTAATGAAACATTGTTTTATCAAAGTTTGATTTCGGGGATTTCGGTAGGGTTTCGGTATATCCACATAGAGCATTTTGTAATTCCGGTTATGTAAAACTTGCGAAACTTTTTCGTGATTTAATCAAAAAACTTGATTTTTCCCAGGTATAACGCCTACGCCAACAGGTAGATCGCATTCTGGTACATATACATGTCAATTTCAGCAAACGTGCTAGGCCAGTTTTCAAGACGCCCCAAATCGCGACTATATGCGCTCAGCTTAACGAAACTTAGCCCCCTTTATCATTCGTTCGAATGAACGTCATCAATGATGACGTCCAATACATCACTCATTCCATACTAGACTTGCGACACCTTAAGGGTTTCGCGGGATGGAATGAGTGGGGAGATCATATACAATTTTCAGCTTTCCGGAAGCAAGGACCCTCTGGACGTGAAACATCAGCTTTCCAACACTAAATGATTCCAGTTCCAAAGCACATATTGCATTAGTTCAATGGGAAGAACATAAAACGTCATATTCACAAATCTCTGAAAAACAAACAGTGCTAAAAATATTTAAAGTAGTCATTTACTATTTAATTGATTATGTCCTCTGATTGTTGCATTTTTAATTTAAATATGTGTTCCTATATGCATTTATTGTTGTATTGACTTAAAAAAACTAAAATGGATGCCAATTCTTAGTTTGCTGTCTAAGTCTACCCTAAAATTATACATGTTTCTTGCATAATTGAATTATCAAAAACTGCATACTTGTAAAGGCATTGTCAGAGTTATTTGGTTAAGTTAGAGACAAAGTAAAGCAAATATATTCATTTTTCTTAAAAGAATCATCCTCTGAAGCCCCCACTGGGATTTCAAACCCAGATCTCTTTCCTCTGGGAAGGAAAGTATTCTATCTTGAAATACAAGGGCAAGTAAGAGGACAATTTGCAATTTTAAACCTATAAACATATAAACTTAATTTTTCACATGACCTTAGAAACAACACAGACATCTCTGAATCTGAAATACATTACAGTTACAATTCAGGTTTTTAGTATTGTGCATTGTACATGAATGTTTAAATATTGTATTTATCCTTGGTACACAGAACTGCCTAAAGATGCGTTAAAAATACCAGTATTCAAATCTGAAAATATCCCATGTGTTGTTTCACTCTGTAAGTATCCCTATTTTATTTCAATAAAGAAGTTTTTCCTTCTCCTGAAATTTAAACTAAATGTCAGTTATGCTACTTTTCATTCAGCAAATGACATGTGTCCGTAATGTCAATTTTGAAAATTGGTAAAAACAATTATTTTTACCAAAAGGTAGACTTAATATTATTTAACAGTTGATGTATGTCACCTTAATAAAAAAAACCAAAATGGGAAAGAAATAAAATGTTTTAAAAATGTCAGTTACATGACTTATAACATTAAGTAGACGATATAGCTTTGATACTTTAGGATACGAGTAGACCTTAACACAAATAGGATAAGAGTAGACCTGAACACAAAATTTACCCAAATTTTCAATTTTCTAACTATAAAAGGGGGCATTATTCTGTCAAAAAACAGAAAAAAATGGGTACGAAAAAAATGTGTGTACGAAAACAATTGGGTAAGAAAAAATTATGCCATAAATATATGCTAAAATAGCTTGGGGTCTTGACCACCAAAACAGCTTGGATTTTAATTATGCTGAAATAACTCGGGGTCATGACCACCAAACTGGCTTAGAATTAAATTATGCTGAAATAGCTCAGGATCTTGACCACCAACCTGGCTTGGATTTTTATTATGCTGAAAAAGCTCGGGATCTTTACCACCAAACTGGCTTGGATTTGAATTATGCTCATAGTTCGGGTTCTTGACCACCAAACTGGCTTGCATTTTAATTATGCTGAAATAGCTCAGGATCTTGACCATCAAACTGGCCTTGATTTGAATATACCGAAATAGTTCAGGTCGTGACCACTAAACTGACTGGGATTTTAAATATGCTGAAACAAGCTCGAGGTCTCGGCCATGAAACTGCTAGGATTTTAATTATGCTGAAAAAGCTCGGGTCTTGATCACCCAAACTGGCCTGATTTTAATTATACCGAATTAGTTCGGATCTTACCACTAAAACTGCTTGGAGTTTTATTATGCTGAAATAGCTCGGGTCTCCAGCCACCAAAACTGCTGGATTTTAATTATGGGTAGAAAGCTCGGGGTCGTTACCACAAAAATTGACCACCAAAACTGGCTTGAATTTTATTATACCGAAATAGTTCAGGGATCTGACACACTACCTGACTTGGATTTAATTATGATTGAAATAGCTCAGGGTCTCTGCCACCAAACTGGCTTGGATTTTAATTATGGTGAGGAAAGCTCGGGTCTTGACCACAAAAATGGCTTGGATTTTAATTATGCTGAAATAGCTTGGGATCTTTACCACCAAAGTGGGCGGGGCCCTGGGGTGGGTAATGTGAACATGGATGGTCGAGACACTGTGTTGTCATAAGAAATCTTATAGTATTAATTTGAAGTCAATTGGTGAAAAAATGGTGCGGCAGAGGCCGACGCGTATTCCCATGCCGCATGTTTGACCCAGGGGGCGCCCCAGGGTTGGTAATGCGGCCATGCATGGTTGAGATTGACCGTAACTATTGTCTTAAGAGATTTCGAGTGCTTGACAGGTTAATGTAAGCCATCATGGAGACAGGGTGGTTTATGTGGGTTGGTGGTAATTTAAAAGATGAAGTTTCAAAATAATTATAAAAATAAAATTTGGGGGGGGGGGATTCTGGGGTGGGCATGGGGATAGTTTGGGTGCAGTGCATTGTGGTATGTCAGGTAAGTGTTGTTTGTCAAAGTATGAATCAAATGTGATCATAAATAAAGAAGTTATGGCAATTTAAGCAAAATGTTCAATTATCTAAGTATAAAAGGGGCAATAATTCTGTCAAATGCTTGATACAGTTTTCTGCTCTTGTTTATAGATTGGGATCATGTTGGTAAAGAAGTATGCAAAATATGAAAGCAATATGGCAAAGGACATAGAAAATATTTGAGGTGGTATGCAAACTTAACATAGATTTATCAATAATATGCATATTCTAAGTATAAAGGTTAATAATTCTGTCAAAATGCTTGATTCAGTTGTCTGCTCTTGTTTATAGATTGGGATCATGTTGGTAATGAAGTATGCAAAATATGAAAACAATAAGTCAAAGGACATAGAAAATATTTAAGGTGGTATGCAAACTTTAACATAGATTTATCAATAATATGCATATTCTAAGTATAAAAGGGGCAATAATTCTGTCAAAATGCTTGATACAGTTGTCTGCTCTTGTTTATAGATAAGGGTCATGTTGGTAAAGAAGTACATGTATGCAAAGTATAAAAGTAATTTGTAAAAGGACAAAGAAAATATATGGGGTAGTACACAAACTTTAACATGTGCACGCTAACGGTAACGCCGACGTGATCAGGATAGCTCCATTATATATATTTCATATATATTAGTCAAGCTAAAAATGAGTGAAAATCTCTGACCTGTCTCCACCCCATCCCCTTTAACTTTTGACCCAGGGGTCAGATCAAAATTCCATATAGTGCAGGGTCGCACATAATGCTCATAGCTACCATGTGTTTAAGTTTCAAGGTTCTAGTGCTAATGGTGTAGGAGATAGTGGCTAGGACAGACGGACAGACTGATGGTGGAGATAACCACAATGAACCTGTTAACAGCCAACTAACGCTGCCAACAAAGCACAAGCTTTACGTGTCAGGATGCGGCACTATCTATACAAACTGCATAAGGAATTACAAGACGCTTAGGGTTTGAGGGACACCAAACCTGATTATGAGTCTTCCACACCTTAAGCATCTTAATAACCCTTTGCATGCTGGGAAATTTGTCGTCTGCTAAAATGTCGTCTGCTGAATTTCTAAAATAAGCATTTTCTTCAAATTTTTTTCAAAGAATACTATCAGAATAGCAAACAGTTTGGATCCTGATGAGACGCCACGTTCTGTGGCGTCTCATCTGGATCCAAACTGTTTTCAAAGGCCTTTAAAATTCGGTTCCCGCACTGAAAGGGTTAAATATACTTATTTGCTTGTGTACATGTACCTGATAATAAATTATTATTATTACCTGTTTTGGCATCAACAAGCTTTATCAATTGGCCCTCAAATTTTGCACATAAACGCTACACGATCAACCAATATGCCTTTTCATTTCAAGTCGGAAAGCAATTTAGCCCTTATTCGGCCATTATAGGGTGGAGGATCTATTTAAAATACAACTATTCCAGATACAAAAATATGAATTCATTTATTTAATGCACTTATTTTCTTCTCTTTTGCTACGAAATGACCATAAACCAGCTTTCCCAGTCATATTTTGCACTAGCAGATGATATTTCTTTTTTTACATATGAAAGGTAAAAAGAAATTCAAGCAGCATTTTATAATATAAATTTTAAAATGCACTCAATCATGCACTTCCAAACAAATTATTGTAATTCTGTTATTTATAATCATATTAATAATGCCTCATTTTTCTCAAGTTTATGGTTTACTATCTTTTTTTCCCAATTTTATGGTTTATCTTGATTATTTTCTGAATTCAAAAGGCACTGGCTTAAAAAAAACTGTCTATGCATGTAACTGTATATTGAAATCTCTTTATGAGTGATTATAAATGCATGATAAAATTCTAACAGGTTATGAAATAGATAAATCTATATTGTTTGTATTTTTTCGTAAACATTATTAGCCACCGTTGTTGTCAAACATATATTTTTGTTTTATTAATGACGTTGTTTCACAGATTACTGTAACAGAGCTACAGATAAGGTGGGCATTTGTGCAAATACCCAATGTAAAATTGCCGATTACGCATAGAAAAATAAAACCATGCGTTCCGAAACCCCATTGAAATTGCCGATTACGCATATCATATTTTTCCTTTGCATAACGAGTAAATTTGTCCCGGAAATACCCTGGTCCGAAATACCCGGATTCTTTCCGCTTTGTTCAAGCGCTTTCAGTATAACCTTCAGTACAATAATATGTACGGAAAAAAGTGTCTTTGTGACTACGTGTTATTGTTGTGAAAATGTCGAAATCGTGAGGCCTTAAAAATGGAAACATCGTATCCTAGGCACAAAGAAACTCAATTTTAAGATATTTAACCGCAGGCAACACAAAATCAGAAGCGGAAAATATAGTGAAACTAATTCTTGACGATATTATGTCGGAGGCAATTGCTGTCAGTGCTTACATTGTAAGAAAACTGGTGGAAAAAATCGTTGAACTTTTTTTTTGAATCAAGACTGTATATTATGGATACATCTACATAATTACACAAAATCTCTGAAACTAATCAATTAAGAGTGGAACTACAACCAGCTTATTCAGATAAGCAGGTGAGAATTTAAGACAATGAACATACCCAATTTTAAAACAAAGGTACCCAATTGTCAATTAAAGTACCCGTTGTGGGTACCGACTTTTTTGTACCCAATTGAATATGAAAATACCCAATTGAACTCAAAAGTAGTGGGTATTAACCCAATTACTGAGAAAAGTTATCTGGAGCTCTGCTGTAACGTACAATCTTTATACGGAAATGAAGGAGTTTTTATTTACAAGTACACTTTTTGTATTTTTTTGATAGTCTACTTAATTTTTGTTTTACTGTTAAATAAAATAACGCCGCACACGTCAGACTAATGTCGTTAAAATCTAGAGTTTAAATGAAATTATGTCACACGATATACGTATAAAAATATTTAACTGCATGTCCGACTTGTCGTCATTAAGTTCAAGTCGTCATTAAATTCAAGATTTAAAATGAAAATACGTCACAAGATATATGTACTTCATACCATACGAGTTTTTTAGGATATTTTCAGATCTGAATACTGGTATTTTACGTGTTAAACTTTAACTGTAATGTATCGCAGATTCAGAGATGTATGTTTTGTTGTAAAGGTCATTTAACCCAACATATCTCAGACACAAAGAGTGTCCAAATTTGTGCAAACAATTAAATTAAAACTAAGACATTTATCGATTGTCATTACCTGCTGTATAATTTATTTGTGTACTGACATATATTCAATTGTGGTGAAATCAACCGGGATCACCTTGGTGAGAATCTGGTGGAAAAATCACTGCACTAACCTGAGACATCAGTCTTTCATGATTGATTGCTCAGTTGTACATATTTTTCTAATTCTGGCTACCATAACTTTAAATGTCGCTTTTTATGATTTTTGACTGGCGCGACTTTATAGTTATGGACCAACCCCATTAGGAAAGTCAACCAGAAAATGCCGAAAAGTCGACAGTTAAAAAAGACCGGTCCAAAACAGCTTTTAAATGCAGTTATTGGCCCATATCAATCACTTGATTGGAAAGATTGACATTTTTCACATTTAACTGATACATTCTTTCACAAAATACTATCTTAAACATTTAAAATTTATCTATTCTGCTCTTACATATCGAGAAAAACAGCGATGTGACAGACTTTCTTGAAATGCGAATCTCCCGAGATTTCACGGTCATATGATGGTATTTCTACTTTTAGTAACATACCATGTGCTCAAGTGTTTTTAAATTCAGAATGACATTTCCCGGTATTTTAGAATATTCTGGCTTGTTTTGTGAACAAATTGTAGTGTAAATACAAACTCAAAGTAAATATTTAAAACTACCCGATTCACACTGAAATCATTTTTATAATCCACCAGACTTGTTGTTAATCACAAATAATAGATTTCAGAAAACGAAAGTAATGTTTACAATTTCAGCAAAAAATGTCAAGGTCGTTCGAAAGTATCCAAATTAAAACTAGTCTTGGACAAAGCGACAATGGCGTCAAAATTGTGAATTTCAGACTGATGAGAGTTATTTTCATCTATTGTAAGATGCATTTGAAACATTTGAACCTTAAAATATTCCTCGGTGCAGTAATTTATATTCATTCACCAATATATGTAGAAATGTATCCAAGAAAATGAGTATTCTTTGATTTATAGCATGACATAAATATGTTACGACTCTGGTTGACTTTTGATACGGGGTTGGCTTCATCATACAGGTGTATGTGCACATGTATGTGTACTTAAATTCGGACAGCACGTTAAGTTGGAAACGTAAATAAAGCGTTTAGATGATCAATACGACTGACTCGTATGGTGTTAATCAATGCAATTGCTCTTTTTAACAACAAATACCGAGTTTCAAGAAATCAAGAGTATTAAATCATTTATTTACTTGTGTCCGACTTTAAGTTCTGTCCGAATTTACGTATTGCATCCGTATGTTACGACACTAGTGTGCAGTCAGTATACAATACAATAATTGTTTCAATAATGAAGGAACTGATACAGTGTAACGGTAACGATACAGCGTGTTTACATTATATTTTATTAAGAGGAAATGTCAATGCCAAATAATTCGCGAGATACCCCGGTACTTTAGTTGAAATTCACAACGAAACTTTTAATGGAAACTAAATGATCTCAATGATGTACCCGCTACGAAATTTTTATTTACAAATAAATACACCCATGCCAATTTGTGCGCGCTTTTTATCTGGACCAGGGGCCTATACGTTTGTATAGGTCCCTGTCTGGACAAAGAAATTCATTTATTAAATGTAGAATTTTGTAACCTAAAATAGCTGTACACAACGTGTGCAAACCGTCGCAGGTGATTTACGCAAGTTGCAATTGAACGGTCCTGATTGGGAGCTTATTTCATCATATCTTTAAATAGAATCATATGCCGAAATTCAATTGACACTTTAGAAAATTTCAAACGTTTGTGTTTATGACTCTCATCGTCTATATTACCCTCCCATAATTTGGTTTAAAAAAAATTAAATTGGGCATATATGGGATTATTGATTAACAGTCGATCAATCCAATTATTAATTGACAATGCAAACTAATTAGCAGGTGTTAACCGCGTTGTTATTAATATTCATTTTCGGTTTTGTTACCGTTTTGAAGAATCCGCTATTGTTTTGATTTATTTAATGTTCGGCATCCTTGGATATTTAACGACATCAAAAACGTAGTCGCTATTACTCATTGTTGCGGTTAACAAAGAATTCCAAACTGCGAAATGATGTTGCATCATGTGCGCCAACTATCCAACCGGCTCTCATTATATTATTAGCAGACGACAAATGTTGATTCTGATTGAATGATTAAAATGCACTCTTACTGTTTACGACATTACCGCAAGTGATCGGTGATTGATAAGATAATTGATTGCACTTTGTTATCGGATTATAAACAAGACACGGTGTAGAAACACATGGTCAGCGTGTTTATTCTACGTATGTCTGTCAATAAAACGGGCTACCGCTCTTATAGATTTATAGTAGCCCGGCGGGCGTCAGCTGAAACATTTCAGTAGCCCGATGAAAAAATTCTGTAGCCCCCGGGCTCCGGGCAATGGATTTGTCGGACACTGCTATATAAATTGTACACTGAAGTTTCTTTAGCTAATATTTTTCTTATGTTGACAGACCATTGACATTGCTGGGGTTTGTTGAGATAAATACTTATTATCATCAGGGGCAGGAAGACATTATAGACATTAAACAGCGTATCATTACGTAGACAACAGTTGCACAACTGTATGCGTAAAAGGTAAATCAGTATATTAATAATTATGTTGACAACTAGCTTACGTAGCAACGTCCGAAAATATGAAATATCCGACATCTATTTCAATATTTAAAATTCAAGATATAATGACTACTGAACTGTTTTACTTTAAGGAAAAAACAGTAAAAGTATGTTTTTTATGAAAATGAAACACAACAAACAATATACTTATCATGATAACGGCTAAACGACTTATTATCCCAATATAACACTGTCATTGAATCGCACATTTCAATTAAAAATTATTCCCCTTGAATGTTAATGCATATTGATATAACGAATTCATCAAACGTTATCAAACATGAGTAATTTGCATTGCATCGGATTCCCACAATATTATGTGGATGTAAATCGGATCCGGTTGTTGTTTATGTGTCAAGCTCATTTTGCCAGTGAGATACTTAAATTTCTTGCGTAGTAAAATCGGCTAGATTGAACTTTACCGGTACGCAGTTGTTTACCACTATCAAATCTACTGTAAAGTACACAAAGATACTTACATAATTCTGCCGTATCTGTCTGAATAAACATCCGCTGCACAAAATATAGACATTTGTATTAATGATTATTAAACACAATCATATTTTTCTGTGTTTATTGAATTAATGACACTGAGTTTCTTTGTCGCGTTACAAGATGGCGGATGCCTAACGCTGTTTGTGAAGTGACGTCACAATGTTTATTTGAGCGCGTGCCCGTTCCCACAAAAAAAGTTTAAACACAAAATACTCGAAAACTTGATTTTTGCCAGGTATAACGCCTACGCCAACAGGTAGATCGCACTCTGATCCATATACACGTCAAATTTCAGCAAACGTGTTCGGCCAGTTTTCAAGACTCCCAAATCGCGGCTATATGCGCCAGCTTAACGAAACTTAGCCCCCTTAATCATTCGTTCGAATGAACGTCATCAATGATGACGTCCAATACATCACTCATTCCATACTAGAGTTGCGACACCTTAAGGGTTTCGCGGGATGGAATGAGTGGGAACTAAAAAAAAAATGTGGGTTCGAAAATTTTGGGTAAGAAAATGTGGGAACACAAATTTTGGGTACTAAACAAATGTGGGTACGAACATTTTGGTTACGAAAAAAAATGTGGGTTCGAAAATTGTGGGTACAATGGGTCAATGTTAAGGTTTTAGCATGGCGGACGCCGGACGGCGAAAAGACACGATACGACACGATGAGCTGGCTATGACAATACCTCAGGTATTCTCCGAAAACAGCCGAGCGCATATGCATAAGTCAGTGAGTAATACTCAACAAGACTATTGTCAAGCAAATTTGTCCCCTACCGGCTCCACCATTGTCAGAATTTATTTTATTTTTTTATTTATTGCCATAGAAACCAGAATTTTTGACGTAGGAACAAAATGAAATCACGTGCATAATGTCCTTATTGCCATCTATCCATGTTTCAAGTTTCATGAAAAAATATTAAGAACTTTTAAAGTTATCGCAGGATTCAGAAAAGTGTGACAGACTGACTGACTGACTGACGGACACACAGAGCACAAACCATAAATCCCCTCCGGTGAAACCGGTAGTGGACTAATAAAAGCTAGGCACGGCGTATAAAATCAGAACCACTGGGTCGAATCTGCTGAAACTTGGCCACATTATAGATTATAGTCCAAACAAGCTACAGAATGAGCGTTTTTGGACCTGACAGCGTAAAACATTAATTAATAATGGACAGCACAAAATGGGTCATTTTGTACAAAAAATGTAAACTTTGAGTGGCATTTAATGACCTTTAGACATCAGAAAGTTGCAAATTTTTAATATTCTGCACACTTCGACTTGTTTTTTTTACAAATTTAGAAGCATTTATGCTTGGGATGTATATAAACCCTGTTATTCAGTGTCAAATTTGGCAAAAAATCACAATACAATCCCAAAAATGGCTAAGCAGCAATGCCCCTTTAACATTATTCCTTATATTTAATTGTATTGTTTAAAAAGATAACTGTGTATATTTAATCATAATGGCTCTGTATATCACACATGATAGGGCACTGCTGGGGCTTGAACCCAGAACTCATCTCACATTGTAAGATGCGTTTTTCAATTAAACTACAATGTCTGTATCTTGTGAAGTGGAGCCAACATACACCCACATACCGGTAAGTGAAAAAATCATTCTGTCCATATATTTGTACTGGGCGTTAGTGAAAGTCTTTTTCCAGGTTTTCCCTGATTTCCAGGTTGGCTGGAAACCATGTTTAACTATGATAAAATGTTCTTTAGATGCCATGTGTATTAATATATAGGTCTATTTTTCTGAGATATTAATGAAAATGCCTTTGGGTATGTGGCGAATATTTAAAAAATCTGCAACTTGATATATGGTGCTAACACGGTAAAATTGTATGAGCCCAAATTATAATAGATGAATGCGTATTATGCTTCTCTGCTTATACTATGACGACATGTTCATACAATGTCATTTTTATTAATATACATGTATATGCCAAATTTAATGAAAAAGACTTGAAAATGTGTGTCGCAAGATACCAAGTACGAAAAAAATCAGCATTTTTATGTAGGGTCATCACACGGTAAAATTATTTGTGCCCAAAATAATAATAGATGAATGCATATTAGGCTTCAATGTTGCTTATACTATGACTACTGGTTCATACGATGCCATTTTTATAAATATCTATGCCAAATTTAATGAAATAGACATGAAAATGTGTGTCGCCAGGTACCAAGTAAGAAAAAAATCAGCATTTTTATCTAGGGTCTTCACACGGTTAAATTATTTGTGCACAAATAATAATAGATGAATGCATATTAGGCTTCAATGTTGCTTATACTATGACTACTGGTTCATACGATGCCATTTTTATAAATATCTATGCCAAATTTAATGAAATAGACTTGAAAATGTGTGTCGCCAGGTTCCAAATAAGAAAAAAATCAGCATTTTTATATAGGGTCTTCACACAGTAAAATTATTTGTGCCCAAGTAATAATAGATGAATGCATATTAGGCTTCAATGTTGCTTATACTATGACTACTGGTTCATACGATGCCAATTTTATAAATATCTATGCCAAATTTAATGCAATAGAATTGAAAATGTGATTCGCCAGGTACCAAGTAAGAAAAAAATCCGCATTTTTATGTAGGGTCTTCACACAGTAAAATTATTTGTGCCCAAATAAGAATAGATGAATGCATATTAGGCTTCAATGTTGCTTATACTATGACTAATGGTTCATACGATACCATTTTTATAAATATCTATGCCAAATTTAATGAAATAGACTTGAAAATGTGATTCGCCAGGTACCAAGTAAGAAAAAAATCCGCATTTTTATGTAGGGTCTTCACACGGTAAAATTATTTGTTCCCAAATAATAATAGATGAATACATATTAGGCTTCAATGTTGCTTATACTATGACGATATGTTCATACAATGCCATTTTTAAAAATATCTATGCCAAATTTAATGAAATAGAATTAAAAATGTGTGTCGCCAGGTACCAAGTAAGAAAAAAATCAGCATTTTTATGTAGGGTCTTCACATGGTAAAATTATTTGTGCCAAAAATAATAACAGATGAATGCATATTAGGCTTCAATGTTGCTTATACTATGACTACTGGTTCATACAATGCCATTTTTAAAAATATCTATGCCAAATTTAATGAGATAGACTTGAAAATGTGTGTCGCCAGGTACCAAGTAAGAAAAAATCAGCATTTTTATGTAGGGTCTTCACACGGTAAAATTATTTGTGCCCAAATAATAATAGATGAATGCATATTAGGCTTCAATGTTGCTTATACTATGACTACTGGTTCATACGATGCCAGTTTTATAAATATCTATGCCAAATTTAATGAAATATACTTGAAAATGTGTGTCGCCAGGTACCAAATAAGAAAAAAATCAGCATTTTTATGTAGGATCTTCACACGATAAAATTGTTTGTGCCCAAATAATAATACATGTAGATGAATGCATATTAGGCTTCAATGTTGCTTATACTATGACTACTGGTTCATACGATGCCATTTTTTAAAATATCTATGCCAAATTTAATGAAAAAGACTTGAAAATGTGTGTCGCCAGGTACCAGGTGAGAAAAAAATCAGCATTTTTATGTAGGGTCTTCACACAGTAAAATTATTTGTGCCCAATTAATAATAGATGAATGCATATTAGGCTTCAATGTTGCTTATACTATGACTACTGGTTCATACGATGCCAATTTTATAAATATCTATGCCAAATTTAATGAAATAGACTTGAAAATGTGTGTCGCCAGGTACCAAGTAAGAAAAAAATCAGCATTTTTATGTAGGGTCTTCACACAGTAAAAATATTTGTGTCCAAATAATAATAGATAAATGCATATAAGGCTTCAATGCAGGGTTGGCATATTGACCGGTCAATTGAGTATTGACCGGGCCGGCGGTCAATACCTGGTTAAAACAGGTCAATACTGGTCATTACTGGTCGATTGAAAATTGTAGCATTTAAACATTACAAAGGAGCCATTTTATATAAAATCAATAATTATTCTGTAATTGATAAACTTTTTTCTGAGTTATTTATTTTTAAAAAATCTTTAAAGCTGTAAAAAGTTACTTCTTAATTATTTATGGAAACAGCCTCAAATACATAAGGACTAAGGCAATATCTTTATCTCAGTGTATCACATCTGTTACTAATTAGCCGGATTTTACATAAATTCCAGGTTGATAAACACAACAAGGTAAAGGTACTTTGTAGTCGGTGAGATATAATAATAATACAGTTAGTAAGGCTCGTACCCTGGGTACGGTAAATATACTAAAACGTACGCGGGAATTTTAACACTAAATCGGTTGTTGTCGGCTATTTTGTAAAAATTAATTATGTTTACATTTATGTAAATTTTCTGTTGAATGGCATTTATATTATCAAAACTCATTGTTAAAATCAATAATGTGATTTAATTTTAAATCTTAAATTGTTTAAAGTCGTGTCATTGTATGACGTCGTCAAGTATAATATTTTCCGCGACATCGCACGTTCACTTTTTACCGTCATAGATTTTTTTAAAGAAACATTATTTGGTTACCAAGGTCCGTTAAATGGGGAACACCATATTCGGTATTTATATTATGTTTTAACAATTAATTAATGCTGTGTAATAAATATTGTTTAAGATATTTCGATATTTATTGAAAATGTTTCAAATTGTTATTTATGAAACCTCTTATTCTAATGAGTGTATGCTATTATATTATACTTTGAAAAGCATATCTGTTGTACTATAATCTTATTATTCATTTATTACTGTTAATTTCATTTATTGTAGAGAATCGTCAATGTTACATCTAGTCGCCAATGCTTGTTGTCAGTGTTAGTCGTAAATGCTTGTGATCATTGTCGTCGATGTTAGTCGTCAATCCTTATCGTCATTATACATGAAGGAAATAAAAGCAGAAACAGAGACGTATTCTTGATTACTTGCTTATTCCTACGGCGTCCTCTCAACACTCATACTAAAAAGCATGTTGATGCAGATTTTTTAAAAGAGAAGTTTGTTTAAGGTAAACAATATTGTTTTACGTTAATCGGTAGCATGTTTAACGACATCGGATTTTTGGCGGATATACAACTCGGATATAATCTAATATTTGCGGGTATGTTTAAGTTTATTTACCGTACCCAGGGTACATGTAAGTAAAATTAAGAGTACTTACCGGTACATGTACCGGTAAGTAGTACCCGAGCCGAGAATGATCAATCGAGCCTTAGTAAGTGAGTGATGGTGTATGGGATAACATGCACTGAGGGTGTATATTTTTCACGAACAAGTCAATTGAAGGTGTTAGAGATGCATTGATCCATAAGATTTAAAAGGGTAATTAACCACGGGCTTATTTAAATTAAAATGATGACATTACATTGTACCGGCTGTTTATTGTTGTATACTGTAAGCTTGCAATATTTTAAATAATGTAAACAACTTACCTTGTATTAAGTTGGCACATTGTTGTCAGGTGTAGAAACTTTTTATACTTATTTCTGTTAAGTTGCACTGGCTGAACCAAAAGAATTATGTAGTCGTTTCTAAATAATCACGAAACAACCTACTAATGCATATATGCTTGCCAGTTACTGAGTTTGTGCATTTCCATTCATTATCGGCCTTGGCAAACAGCGTAGAATCAGAGACGCCGTGTGATGTCTGCTATTTCGTTACACTGAAGATTTTCATATCCGCGGGTGTTTTTATGTCAAATGTTATGGTTTTTCAATAGATCGTATACTTATCTACAAAACAGCGAATGAGCATTCACTTTACATCATTTCTGATGATCTTATTTTGTAAATAATTTCTGAGTGTTACTTCCTACGTTGCTATGTCGTCAGCCATTCTGTTCTGTGTTCTTCTTGAACCCCCTTTGTAGAGGAACCAAACAATCGTTTGTAGACAATCGTGATACATCGGCTATCTCGGATTCCTCCGTAAGATAGGCCTCGTGGCTAACGGTCGCCATATTGCCTTGTATTACTACTTTACTACCCAAAAGGTTGTCAGTCTATTGTTATGAGGCTGTATACATGCGCGTTGAACTAGCGCCAAACTTTTTACCGAAACTTTGATATTAAGAGCACTATTAACGTTCATTTGTGTTGCATTTTGACCTATTATCCAAGTGATTTACTTTTCCATTATTATTTAATCCCCCTATCATCCAATTTTTAAGATGAAATTACGGTGTTTACAAAACCATCCAAACCGAAAGTGAAACTGGATGCATTACGTTTCGCGATGTAAACATTAAATATTTGTTCAGTTTGAGGAAGCGAATCGATAATAGACGTTGGAATATGTATGCAATACAGACTTTCATTGCCGATTGTAGTACTGGCAAAAAAATACCTTTTATGACAGGTCATGTATAGAACGTTAATCAAATAGTGACCATAAATCACTACAAATGTCTGGGTTGTTCATTAACCCATTTATGCCCAGTGGACTCTCCCATCCTTCTAAATTGGATCAATTTATTTCCAAAAGTAGGGGTGTCTGGTATATTTATTTCTATATTAAGAATATTTCTTACAGAAATTTCTTTAAGCAAACAGCGCAGACCCAGATGAGACGCCGCATCATGCGGCGTCTCATCTGGGTCTACGCTGTTTGCAATGTCCTTTTTTCAGGACGCTAGGCATGAATGGGTTAATATAATTAATGCACGTTTCTGATCTAATTGCCTGTATCTAGTTGTAATTACCATGATATTGATAAAATTAAAACGTTTTTTTCTTAAATTAACATAACATGTTTTATTTTTATCATTTAGGGAATATATAATTGTATCATTATCATCATTAAATATTCTGAAAATGATCTAAATTATCATGATTACTTTAAAGTAGAATTTTTAAATTTTACTCATTATTTTTAATGAATTTGCACATTTGCTTGATTAAAAATAAAATGTATAAATAAGGGTTTCAGTTGTTTTAACCCATTTTTAGTTCTATTACATTTAAAGTACTAACTACGTACATGTATGTGAAATGCTCTTGAGTTCGTTTCCTGGGCCTAGAACCAGTACTTGGGTGTCTCTTGGAGATTTCTTAAGAATGCTCCCACACTGGGGATCAAACCAGTGACCTCCAGATCATTAGGTGGACACCACATCCATTACACATCAGCGACCTTTAATTAGTAAATTACTTTAGTATTGCAGCATTATATAATGTAATGTTGCTACATATTTTTGGAAAATGATTAATGTGCAGTACTAAATAAATCTAAATGCATACAATTTTAATTGTGTATATTGTGTGATTATTAGTTACAAATTCCCTTTTTACAGGTATACTGGATTATGAAAGACTGATAAACATAAAATTGACAACTCTTCTCCCCAACGATACTTTGTGTGGCTCATTCTCAGAACAAACCCATAGTCAGTGAGAAAACTACAGTGTAAAAAGACCACTTGATTGTGACAATTATGGCTGACCAAGCAAATGTTATCATTTAAAATAAAGAAAACATCCAGTTCAATATACATTTTATACCAATTATGACATTGGCCAACACAGAAAATATTTATAAGGTTGATTTTCCCAAAATTGACTGTTACAATTGGATACTGTTTTAAGCTTCACTCTACTTTGTCTGAAAATAAAAGTCCTAAATGATGTAATAGAAACATACATATTTAATTTTTAGTTTTACAAGGATATATATATATACATACATATATTATAATATCTTTTTATCGATGGTCAATCAATTTAAGTTTAACTAATATATACATACACATTTTATACATGTGTATGCTTTGATTTTTTTCTATTGAAGCCAAATTAATATCCCATTAGATAGATAGATAATATCACAGCAGTATTCCTATTTTGTCTGCAAGTACTGCAGAAATCATGGATTATTATTTTACTGAGTCAGCCTTAATCTTTATATTATAATTGTTAAAACAGATTAAGATTTGCATTATACAATTGAGGATGCATTAAGATTAAAAAATGTATAAATTAATAAAAAATCAATAACAATCAGAAACTGTGCATTTTTTTCAGTATTGTGTAAAAGGATTTGAAGTAATGATGTGTTTTTGAAATATGATTTATGTGAATTTGAATAAATATATAAAATTTAGTGATTTTCTCAGACAAAAACTGTTAATTACATACTAAAGTATTCAGAATGTATTATTGTAATATTCATTCGAATTTTTTAGTACAAAAAGCACTTTTCCCTGGCATTTGTATTTATAGTAATTGCATATTTTATAATTCTGACAGCATTTATAAACATTTATAGGTTTCATTTTTTGAGTATTTAAACAAGAGGGTCATGATGGCCTTGTATCACTCCACTGCTGAAAAAAAGGCTGAAACAAATTTCTCTGCATGTGCAAATACTTAAATATAGGCCCTATTTAAGCACATGTACACTTTTGTGACCTTCTGGGCTGGGTCAAATTTAACCCCAGGGGCATAATTTGAGAAAACTTTGTAGAGGACTACTATATCTCACTACATACAAAATGTGGTAGCCCTAGGTCCTAGATTTAAGGACAAGAATATTTTTAAAGTTTTCACAAAATAAGCAAGATATAAGCGTATATAATGTTCAATTTTGTGACATGCGGGTCAGGATCAAATTTGACCCAAAGGGCATAATTTGAACAAACTTGGTAGAGGACTATAAGACGTTACTGCGTACCAAATTTGGTAGCCATAGTCCAAATGGTTTTCGACAAGAAGATTTTTAAAGATTTCACAAAATAGGCGCTTTAAAAGCGTTTATTCAATTTTGTGACCCCCCGGGGCAGGGTCAAAGTTGACCCCAGAGGCATTATTTGAACAAATTTGGTAGAGGTTTATTAGATGTCACTACATACCAAATTTGGTAGCCCTAGGTTCAATGGTTATGGACAAAAGACTTTTCAAGTTTTCACAAAATAGGCCCCATATAAGCGTATGTTCAGTTTTGTGACCCCGGGCAGGGTCAAATTTGACCCAAGGGGCATAATTTGAACAAACTTGGTAGAGAACTATAAGATGTCACTACATACCAAATTTGGTAGCCCTATGCCTTATGGTTAAGGACAAGAAGAGTTTTAAAATTTTCACAAAATAGGCACTATATAAGCATATAATTGATTTTGTGGCCCCCGGGGCAGGGTCAAATTTGACCCCTGGGGCATAATTTGAACAAACTAAGTAGAGGACTATACAATGTCACTACATACCAAATTGTGTAGCCCTAGGCCTAATGGTTATGGACAAGATTTTTTTTTAAGTTATCACAAAATAGGCATTATATAAGCATATGTTCAATTTTGTGACCCCCGGGGCAGGGTCAAATTTTACCCTAGGGATTAAATTTGAATAAATTTGGTAGAAGACTATTAGATGTCACTATATACCAAATTTGATAGCCCTAGGCCGGATTGTTATGGACAAGAAATTTTTTGAAGTTTTCACAAAATAGGCCTTATATAAGCATATGTTCAATTGTGTGACCCTCGGGGCAGGGTCAAACTTGACCCCAGGGGCATAATTTGAACAAACTTGGTAGAGGACTATAAGATGCCACTACATACCAAATTTGGTAGCCCTAGGCCCAATGGTTATGGACGAGAAGATTTGTAAAGTTTTCACAAAATATACCCTATATAAGCATATGTTCACTTTTGTGACCCCCGGGACAGGGTCAAATTTGACCCCAGGGGTATAATTTGAACAAATTTGGTAGAGGACTATTAGATGTCTCTACATACCAAATTTGATAGCCCTAGGCCCAATGGTTATGGACGGGAGATTTTGAAAGTTTTCACAAAATAGGCCTTATTTAAGCAAATTTTCAATTTTGTGACCCCCAGGGCAGAGTCAAATTTGACCCCAGGGGCATAATTTGAACAAATTTGAAAGCGGTTCACCCCAGAAACATACCTAAGAAATTTCATCAGAATTTGACCAGTTGTTTAGAAGAAGATGTTTAAAGGAAAAGTTTATGCATGGATGCACGATGGACACAGGACCTTTGGCCAGTGGAGCTAAAAATCAAATTAAACATTTAGTTTTGATTTAAAATCAGTTTTTATATGCAAGTGTCTATTTCACTTATAAATTAAAACAGCATATTATTCATTATTGAAAAGATTATTCCAAGCTTGATGTCATATTTCAACTTTGCATAGTGTAGTTAATTAAACATTGTATTGAACTGTATGGGCAGCTATATTTTTTAATTTATGTATGTTGTATTATACAAAATGCATTATTTCTACCACAAGTAGACCATATAAGGCCTACTGCTACTAAATAGGCACTGGTATGAATTTGACACTGTTTTTGATGCTCATACAAAACTTTAATTATTACTACACTTTAGTATATTAAATATTTTCAAGTTTTTGTTCAACATTTTTTGCAAAAGAAAAGAGTGTCTTAATGCATTTGAAAATATACTTAAAACAAACTAAAAATGCATTTTAACATACCTTTTTCCTGGTAAAGTGTATTTGGGATGATAAAAAATACACTTGAAGAGTATTAATGCTGGAAAAATGCAGAAAAAAATACATTTGTTTCTGTTAGAAGTGTGTCTTGTCTGCATTTTTAAGTGTATTAAATGCACATCAAATGCAGATAAATACAATGCCAATACTGTTACATGTATTGTAATGGACATAAAATGCACTTGTTCTTGTAATTAAATGCTTTAGTGTATTGAAATAACCTTTTATAACGTTTTAACAATTATAAATACCTTTTTATATAAATTTTCTTTTGAAATGTGACACTTAAATGATTTTTGCACCACTAGTAAGAGATATAATTTGTGCTCATAATGCTTTATCATTACACTACATAATATCATTTGTTGTATGAAAATTACCCGTAAAATTCATGTGAAAGCTCAAGAAATCAATAGCAGCGTGCTATACCCTGCTCCTTTTTACATGACTTGATGGTATTTAATCCCCAATTCTACATGGCTAAGGGAAAATTAATGTGCAGATTTGACAAATAAGTCTTAACTGGGATCCAATAGGCAGACTTTCATATTACTTGTATTTAATTTAAATCATGATCTGAATTGCTCTTTGGCAAATCTTTGTTGGTCACAGTATTCAACTGAATTTAGTTCACTTTGTAGTGATTATATTTTCTATATTTATCAGACAACATCTTTCTTCAAAAGTTTAACATGATTGCTTGGTTAATTTAGAAACAAGATCAATGCATCATAACATAAAATGAAAAAATGTGTAATAGTAAAAATGGCAGCAAAAAAGCACTAGATTATCTGCCTTAAATCTGAGACGATATGTTGATGTATTGGAATTTCTCATAAATAATGTGCTCCATAGTTGTATAATTGTATAGTCGCATGCATGAGTGGTGTCAATGTCACAATACCAATTAAAGCCTATAATTTACTAAAACAATTTGAAGTTTGATGTGAGTTTTTTTTCAAGATCTGTTATATATAATTATATATACATGTATATATATATTGTTGAAAAGTTAACATGCAATAAGTTTACTGTAATTAAGTGACAAATAGTTTTACTGATTTGGTTGGAGGCATATATGCAGATATATCATGGTTTGTGCAGAGGACAGTAGCAAAAACAAGAGCTGTCTCCGTAGGATGACATACGCCCCCGATAAACGCTTTAATAGAAGTTATGAGCATTTTTCAAAACCTAAATGCCGACCCTAAGTTCAAGGTCAAAGGGGTCAAAATTTGTGTGTGTATGGGAAGGCCTTGTCCATATACACATGCATACCAAATATGAATGTTACATCTGAAGCGACATAGAAGTTATGAGCATTTTTTCGAAACCTAAATGCAAAGTGTGATGGATAGACAGACTGACAGTGCGATCACTATATGCCCTCCTTTGGGGGCATAAAAATGTGTTTCACATTGTTTTGGTAAATGAGTAATGTAGTTAAAAGAACAGAATCATCAATTATAAAGTTATTGATTATAAAGTGTTGCTGGCATATTTGATGCATTCATCTAGCTATAAGAAGGTCCCTGTTTTATCCCCACTGGCACTGAGTGAGGGTTCTCAAAATCTTTAAACAATATGAATAACTACATATAGGGTCGAGAGCCTTGTTGATATGGGGGCTAAACACCTGAAATCAAAGCGACCCAGGTTAAAGGCCGAGGCCGAATAAATAAACCAGAGGCCGCATGATCCTGCTATACTCTGAACAAGTATTGTTTCTTCTCAGAAAACTGGCTTAAGTGTCTTACTAAGCTTTAGACTTTGAGTTTCAGAGCAATCAATGTAAAATAAATTGGTCAAATTAAATAATAATTTGTAAAAAATAAACATTCTGCACAAATTCAATTATTTACTTTACCTGTGTGCATGAATCATTTCAGTCTTGATGGTTAGTGAACTATGTCAAAAGCACCATAGCTATGAAACACTTGTTTTTTTTAATAGTGCAATGTTCCACAGAAATGATGCTGATGATTATTCTCCACGATGATGAATTCAATTATTAGATATATTTCTAAATTCCAATTCCACCAACAATTCGGTTATTTCACTACCAGTTCACATGCTTCATACACAGTTGAAAATAACACTATTTCACTCAACAACCGTGACACATGTACTCAATTTTTCAACTTTTCGCAATTAAAATTGTCTTCTACTGTTATTGTTGTTGTTGTACTTTTGAAAGTAGTTCGAAAGATGGCGACCATTAACCCAGAGATTGATTTATGAAATAAATCGTCTGCTGATCCAGAGTGCGTTTGTAGACAGTGAATAATCCTCCACCGAATATAAACACTGTATTACACGTTCACACTATTCACTCCTTAAATCACACACCTTTCACTAGAATATAAGTCTATCCACTAATCGCGAATATATGCGACTTAGAACTGTACGCGCGATTTTTCATTAGTTGTTAAAATATTAAATGAGATAAAAATAAAAATAAATCATTAAATGAATTTACGGAAGACCGGAGAGTGCTTCTGTACATATATTAGAATTGTATTGCCTTGAATAAAAATACCCAATAAACACTATTGCCAGTTTAATTAAGAATTTTGACGGTTGGTTTGTTTACTTTCGGTTTCCACTACAAACGAAATTGATTTGCTGCTCGCGTTTATTTTTTGATTAAATAATAAATTATTAAACCCTAATAATGTAATTGTCTCAATATCATTTATATTCAAGATATTATCGGATAAATAGAATACCATTCTAATACCAGTGTGTACTTACATTTATCTCGGAAAGCCTAGCCGTGTAAACCTTTCTTCAACTCGTCGCACACAAATTCACAATACGTCGAATAACACATAGATTTATGTCATGTTTATTAAAAAAACACACTGTGCACAAAAGACATGCATGTGTACTTCCAATTGATATTCAAACACAATTATTACGTCTTTGTTTATCGATTAAACGCCTAACTTTAATTAATTACGCGTAAATTAGTTTCTTTGTTTATTAACAAGATGGAAGCTAGCCTAAGCGCTTTTCATGACGTCATGCGCACGTGCCGTTTCCCATAAAAAATATTTAAACACAAAATACTCGAAAAGTTGTTTTTTCCCAGATATGACGACAACGCCAACAGGTAGATCGCATTCTGGTTCATATACATGTCAAATTTCAGCAAACGTGTTGGGCCAGTTTTCAATTGACTCAAATCGCGGCTATATGCGCCAGCTTAACGAAACTTAGCCCCCTTTATCATTCGTTCGATTGAACGTCATCAATGATGACGTCCAATACATCACTCATTCCATATATACTATTAGAGAGACGCTCGACTAACATAGAGACTATGAATAAGATGAATTCAATTTTTTAATTGTTAACAACATAACGCATAGTTAGTGTCTCCACTCCAAGTGATTGTCTATACTATAAGAGACAAGCTCGACTAATATACAGACGATGGCTGAAATGGATTCAATTGTTTAATTTCACAGACATGTCGGAGGAGAAGAACTCTTATTTCAACAAATACATATACATATATACACGATTGAAATAGACCTTTATGGTCCTTCTTCAACACGAAGTTATATCTACATAAATTTACAATTTGGCGACAATCAGTGCTTAAATACATATCATGATGTAAAATTCATATCAGTTTATTTACAAATTTGCTTATCGAGTTTGTTCATAAAATATGGTATGTATATGGATACTACTTTATATTTATAAATAATTTCATTCTTAATAATTACATCATACTTACATGAAAATCCATTATTCAGCATTTCTAACTCTCAAATGTTCGAATTTGTTTTATGTGAGCGTTCAGTCAATTAAAATCTCCTCAGGATTACTACAAAATGTTTCGTAAAATACTTGTTACCTTGGCACCTGTCTATTACTGAAGAATAGGCAAGTTCAGGTTATTTCTACATAAATGTACAATTTGGCGACAATCAGTGCTTAAATACATATCATGATGTAATATTCATATCAGTTTATTTACAAATTTGCTAATCGAGTTTGTTCATAAAATATGGTATGTATATGTACACTACTTTATATTTATAAATAATTTCATTCTTAAGAATTACATCATACTCACATGAAAATCCATTATAACAGCATTTCTTACTCTCTAATGTTCGAATTTGTTTTATGTGAGCTTTCAGTAAATTTAAATCTCCTCAGGATTACTACAAAATGTTTCGTGAAATAATTGTTACCTTGGCACCTGTCTATTACTGAAGAATAGGTAAGTTCAGGTTATTTCCATTTAATTTTGAGAGTTAAATATATATGCATTTCCACCCACGGACTGACCTACCGAAACAAAATATAGGAAAATCTAAGAAGATTTGTTCGTTATCATAGAGTGATTGAAAACCATAAGTACAATAAATCTAAGGTGATAGATGATGACAATTTGAATAATCTCATCAATGACCCAGTTACCATCGAAATATATGGCGATTATTAGAAAAAAGAGTGCAGAAAGGAAAGCTTATTCTTCCAATCATTCTCATAACACACGGAAGAGTGTTCTCTCTTTCTAAATAATAAGTTCGGAAAACCCAAAACAGCTAGACTTACTTGATTTGGTTAAAGATTTAAGATTCAAAATAAAATATCGAAATCTTAATCACCAATTTATCATTTTGTTGCAATATACTTTACTGAAATAATTGAACTTGCTTCATCACTACATCCAATAATGGATCTATCTTATACTTCATAACCATAATGATGCATGCATAAAAACGATACAGTTACCACTTATATACTCGTTTTGAAGCGTACAAAATCTTAATTGCAGTAAACGATATAAATATTAATGCATTGTATAATGTGCTTTTCTCAATTCGAAGGCTTTGCTTACATATACAGCCAGGTTTCGTAATATTTCACAATAATCACTTGTAATTAGCTCGACTGTTTCAAACATATTTGGTCTATGACGGTTATACTGCTTAAGATATTTTCCTCTTACGCTATCATACAACTTACACTCAAAAAGAAAATGAAATTCGTCCTCTAACTTATAACATTTGTTGCATAGTCTTTATTCCCCTGGCGTTCTATTCCATCTACCTGTTTCAATATTTAATCTATGCGATGACATTCGTAACTTTGTAAGAGCATTTCTATAGCATTTTCCATTTACATGTTTAAGATATAGTTGTAATACGAAATTACAGAAAGTGTTATAGAATAGGAGGATGAAACCCATAAAAAATACAGTTATTAAACGTTATACAAGAGGAGTTGATTAGAAAACACACACATACACACACACACACATAGATAAAGGGGAATAGATCAATTAATATTTGAAAAATTATGTCCGGGAAAAGTTAAATAGGATCATGCGTTAAGGCTCTACATATAAGCTTAGGGATTAAAGTCCTGGGGACCATTTCAATAAGCTCTCGTAAGTATGTTACGACTCGTAAACCAGTTGCGATTATCGCTTTAATACAAAGAGTTAAATAAATATTTATATGTGATAGTGTATGATATTAATGTGAAAATACTGAGCAAAAGCCGGGGATTGAACACACGACCTCCAGTGTGGTAGTCAGACACTTTAACTGCGTCGCTAAAGAGCTAGCCCAACAGCCTTAGTGACCTTATTTCACTACACTCCTCTCCCTTTTAATGTTTCAAGGCCCAGACACGCTCGCTACAGCATGTCTTGCATCCGCATGGCCCTCCCAGAAACCATTAAACAGCTCAGACCCATTCCCGCAGTCACAGTTCGTTTTTGGCATCGTCGCCATTAATGTGAAAATACGGAGCTCAAGCCGGGCACTGAGCCCACGACCTCCAGAGTGGTAGTCAGACACTTTAACCGCGTCGCTAAAGAGCTAGCCCAACAGCAAGGCTGTTGGAAGTGACCTTATTTCACTACAATATGCTAGTAAAATAAACACTGCACAATTATTTATTTTACCTGTATACAAGTACCATTCCAATCTTGGCAGATAGTGAACTATTTTAAAAGCACCATAACTATGAAACACTTATATAAGGCATATCGCAGTGTTCCACAGAAATGATGCTGTTGATAAGTTCCTAATCCGATTGCGTGAGCGATTTACGAGGACATTTACGAGGGGGTTATTGAAACGGTTTTCGATAATCGTAATTCCAATCGCAACTACTCGAGTTACGATAACGTAATATTTACGATACGATATCTTATTGAAACGGTCCCCAGGCTTTGTTTCCAAAGATCGCAGGATAAATAAGAAGCTATTAAAACGTTAAATATCAATAATGTATTTACAAATGTTGATACAGATTTATAGACTTAGTTAAAGACAAAAGCGCACCAACGGATTGTGAAACAATTGCATGAAATATCTTATAATGAAACTATTGTTAATTGTATTACGTATCAGTCACTAGCAGAGCGGAAGAGGTGGTCTGAATTTAAATTGTAAAGAGCAGAACGGCAGCAAAATAGTTAAATACCAAGAAATTGTGTGCGATCCTTATTATTTTAATTTTAGGGATTTTTTCAAGTAAGACCATTTCGTTGAAAAGGTTAATGTAATTATGACTAAAAAGTAAAACAAAGCTTACGTTACACAATTTCATTCATTTCGCGCTAAGTAAGAACTTACCAGCATATGGTTAGGAATAAATCCATACATTCTTTCCAAAACGTTCGACTTTATCCATGAATGAATACACCATTCCAAGAAATAATGAATGTTTTCAATCAACCGTAGTTTGAATAACCAACGAGAAGGATTGAAGCATGATATAGACAAGTTTTGAAGTAAACTTGTTTATATAAATGTGTAAAGCATATATAAACAACGCGTTTTGGCCAATGTTGCATTGCACTATTCATTTATATATTTCATGTCGAAAAACAAATTGATGTATTGCAATTCATTTAAAATATTTAAAATAATAATGTTACTGTGCTCATCAAGAGCGTATCTATTCATTTAAATCCTATCTGCAGGTGTCACGAATGTCTGCGGTTTGGTTTATCTGCTGCAAATGTGATAAATTGACATGTGGGAAACACATCTTTAGACTGCTACATCTTCACAATTTGTCACTATTGACAATTTAAAAAGGCATACATTTTACATTATAAATGTTAAACCCTTAACATTTGTGATTCTACTTAATATATGCTCAATCTAGTCCGCACCACCTGAATAACGCGATTATGTAAAAGCCCATAAACCCTCAAAATCAACGAAAATGTCGTACAATATTTTTAAAAATTAAGTTTATACATAAGTAGTGTTCGTGTGTGGTATGAATAGATATCGTTGCGGGAAATTAAAATGGAATGAATTGTGCCACAAAATAATTAAAACGAGCATTTTGTATTTTGAGTATTTTTGTTACTTTAAGAGAATTTGCATAAAATATATCATGTCAATAATCATTGATATTTTAATGTGCTCGAGATTTTCCTCAATATATTATTTTTTAAACCTAATATTTTAAATAATAACAATCTTACAAATCATCGTAACTAACCTTTTAACTTGATTTCGCTGCGAATATCTCGGCCTATAGATAAGACCCGGCGGGCCGGCGTTAAGATAACGTTAAAAAATGACCTCTTTTTAAAAATCCTATTTTGTGTTACATTTCTTTACAAATATTCATGAAAATTTACACAGATGCTGGTTGTAAGGTACTCTACCAAACTTTTAAATACGTCTCTTCTTCACTGCAAAATGTGGTCGCCGTAGATAGCAATAGAACTATGTTTTTTTTCTAACCTTATGATCACAGTTGTCAATAATTAATAAAAAGGTCAATTACTGGTCCTATGCCAAAGTAACCGCTTCAGGTGAAAATATCATTTTTGTGTACGTTTTGTATATTGGACATATTTTTGTTAAATTCTTTGAAAATCTTTTTGAAATTGTACACATATGTTTTTGAGGGCCATCTACCATACGTGTATACATAGTTCCGCTCAACTCAAAATGCCCGATACAGCTAAAACAGGAATACGTCTTAAAGACTTTTTATCATAATCAAATTATTAAACAAACTTTTTGATATTTATTTTGCTATTTTGTCAAAAGTATTCAAATATTTTACTCTCCATTAATTGGATAAAATGACAATGTGTTCATATAACTAGCACTCTTTTGAAGCAATACTTACTAAATTATTCTTAGTAACTGATACAAAATCGTCTAGGTATCGTCAAAATTAAACCATTTGTAAATAATAAGTCTTTGCAATTTACGGTCATGCGCCTTTTCATCTATTTTGTGTAATACATGTACATAGGTGTTTTTGACTGTTTCCAAAACAAACCCCGGTGGAATTGAACATCGCTTGTGTTTGTCTCATAAAAACATTTTACGTCTTATTCGTGCAAACAAATGTTAGGTGATGAAGAAGCAATTTAATCGATTACATACATTGTTCGGTATCATTTGATGCATTTTACACTTTGTATCAGCAGAACACGCCACTCTCCAAAAAGTTATTATACCGATCTTCCTGTGCATGCTTCGATATCCTTAATTGCTTACAAATGAACATCATGGCATAAATGTGTCAAGACTTTGGTAGACTTTCGATACGGGCTTGTTTTAGCACCTACTTTTACGAGTACTTATGCATTAAATATTTGATGCGGGCATTTACCATACTCCATCATGACCAAAGCAATTACTCTTTCCTAAACGCAAGAAAACATATTTAAAGAAAGTATTTTGTAAATGTTACTTCCATTTGTTTCATAATTGGCACGGAATGAATGTTAAAACTTACTTCGGGATTGACAGACCACATTTTACGATATTTTTATGTCATCAACCATTTATAAGAATACAAACTAACACTACTGTTTATTATCAATATCGAATCCTTAAATCGGCGTTCAATACTTGTCTAAGTGTGATATAAGTACTGGTCGAACAACAATTATTTTATATATTTAAGTTCTAAGCAATTATTAGTCTCTTATCAGTTTCACCGAATTGGGACTATAGGTTTACTAGCCGTCATGTCTGTTTGTTCGTCTGTTTGCCTGACGGTCAGTCCGTAATGTTTCTCCTGTGGGCTGTCCGGCTAGCGCAGTGGTTGGTCCACTCGCTTTTCACCTAGGCAACACGGGTTCAATTCCCCTTAGCGGCAGCATATGCGTTTGGTTGGCGGTCACCATACAGGAGAGGTGGTGTTTCCTCCGGATTCTCCGGGGTCCCCCACAATATAAAACCACACCAAAATTAAAAAGTTTTCAGTTACAACTAAATAGCTCGATATTGCAGCTTTAATTCAAAATTCGCCCCATTTTTATGCGTCTTGTAAGTTAATAAGGTAGAAGTGCTTGGGCACACTCCGGGTCCGCACATAATAAAGCCTCTGGCATAGAAAGGAATTCAGAAACCTCAAAATACACACACCATTTCACCTGTGATTTAAACAAATAACATTAATACTCTGATGCAGCTATCAAAGGGAACTCATGTGGATAATACAACTAGGAAAGTGCGTTTCATAAAACTAGATCCGTTTTTTTTCTCGAAAATTACTTACGATTTTGTGACGAAGCTAAGTATTCTGATAAATTTTAATTTGAAAAATATTCATCAGAGGTAAAGAAAAATCAGATCCTTGTTAAATATGTATGAAACATCGTTTACACATTTTTCTCTACATATCCGTTTGTATGAGATACATAGAACATATTGAACGTGCCGAAAGGATTTTGTATGACTCTTTAGTTTTTGTAGATGTCAAATATAATCATGTGACTGTATAGCTTAAGACAAGATAACTTAATTTTTCGAACGGTTATTTAAAAACAATCACGTTCTTTGGAAAACACATGACCAGCAATTTTAAGTCCTTATGACAAGCCTATTTCAGAGGCGAATCGTCTGATGAATTTTGAACATCAAATATTTTATAAGTTAGATGGATGTTGGCTTTGATTTTGAAACATAACAAATACACAAATAAAGTGCTTTTAGACGGTATTGACAATGTTAAGTGATATGGGTTTTCGCACGACTGATTCGGGACTCCTGTAGTGTGTGTCAATCTGTTAAAGTTTAATTAAACACGTATTTAACTAAACAGACATTAATCATTATAATTTGAATTGTAATTATTTGTCAATGAGCAAACAATACAAACATAGCTTTGGAAGATATATGGAAATTAAAAGTGTGAAGGCAGTTAACCCTATCGCACTTGTCAATTGTCAATATCAAAAGCTTTGCTAATTGGCAGTTTGGAGTGGTGGTGTCAATTGTGTTGACCGTTGAACGGCGCTTTATGTTAAAGCGGCCTTTTCATAGATTTTGTAAGGTATTGAATTTTGTCAATAACTGCTTTATATTGATATATGTAACATTTTGCAATCCCTTTATGACGATTAGAGTCAGTAGATGTTTGATATGAAGGTACATAAACAATAAGTATACACTAAGTTAAAATTAGCATACTATACTTGCATCACGAGGCGAACTACACACCTCCTTTTAACATATAAATCAGAAGTGTATGTGTTTTTGTTTAATGATTACACTAAATAAAAGCGTATATTTTTCATGCAAAGTAAAAAAATGGTAGCACACTTAAAAGCAAGTATGATTGGTCGTGTGCGGAAATAGTATCAAAATAAATCATTGATGAATCTGTTTTTTTTTCGGAAAGTGCATTAAGGGCAATACCAGGCATACAAAAATAAAGCCGATGTAACTCGTCGAAAGAAAAATAATCAAAACACCCCAAAGGATATTCTCACAATTTCGTTTTCAATGTGAGAGTAACCTTTTCTTTCCTTTTTTAGGAGAGGGGGTGTTAATCATAAACCCTTTAAAATAAGAATATGCCTGTAAATTACATATCTTACATTAAGTTAGTACTAGTATATGTCATTTATGAACCCTAAGTCAATCTCACAGTTTTTGTATTGTATTTCAATGTGAGAGTGACTAATAGGGTTAGCATATGTATTATGTTATGAAATTTGATAATTGTACGGATTTTTTAAAGCACAAAGTTTAAATCAATGACAAACTATTTGCAAGGAAATGTTAATTGTAATCAAACAAACAGTTTTCGTTATTGGAACATATCCAAAAAGCACATTATCATACTGTGCTGTACACCATCGCTTAAGTTGCTGTAACATTTTCTTCAAATATGTATCTTTATATCAAATGTATATCAAATATGTAAATAATTGAGAATATGATATATAGTACTTATCTTAAACCGTAAATGATGAAATTCTCCATTGTTTTGATACATTTATGCCATATTCAGCTTTTAGTTTGAATCTTACTCTAAACATTTTTTCCTATATTATATAGTACATTATTGCTAAGGTAATATAGTATAACACCTTAAAGAGTCTGTTTGATGCTTTAATTTGAATTTTAAACAAAAGAAGATTTATCTAGATCGTAATAGGGTCAAGCATATACATCATGTGATGAAATTTGATGATAAGTGTATGGATTTTATTAAAGCTCAAAGTTTAATCATAGACAAACTATTGCAAAGAAATGTTAATTGTAATTAAACAAACAATTTTCACGATTGGAACATATCCAAAAAGCACATTCCCATACTGTGTTGTACACCATTGCTTAAGTTGTGGTAACATTTTCTTTTAATATGAATCTTTATCAAATATCTATAATGGGAATATGCTATTTAGTACTTATCCATATCTGTATATGATGAAATTTTACTTTTTTGATACATGTATTCTATTTTTAACTTGTTTTTTTAACCTTACTCTGAAAAATACCTTTATTGTGTAGTACACTTTTGCTAAGGTAATATAGTATAACACCTTAAAGAGTCATTTTTGATGCTTTATTTTGAACTTAAAAAGGAAGATTAATATAGACCATGTGCATATGAATAATTGTAAACATGGTGAATAACATTTGTAGACATGTTAATGGTAAATTGTTTGTTAATACGTATATGTAATTTTGAGATACACAAGTTTGAAAAATGACACCAAAATGGTAACAAATGTAGATTATAATTAAATAAAACTTTTTTATGTGTACTGAACTAGATATAAAATAATACTCAAACTGCGTTGTACACTCTGCTTAAGAAACTCAGCACGATACTATATCTACATGTATTGCATTTTTATGATTAATTGTTATCTTGATGTATATTATACACAGTGTAACTCATGCCATCAATTTAGTACTTGCAAATATGATGTTACAATATCGTGATGTAATACCATATTTTAAAAGAAAAAACAACACGCTATTAAAACAAGGTTCGATTAGCTCGAAAACGAGCACGGCAAACATATTTTAAAAACAAATATTCTAACGACATTGGAATTACTATTAAATTTGTGTTTTTGTTCACATTAACAACATACACAAATTGATTGAATTACATAGCTGGAAAAATATTAGTGTATTAATAAGTAAAACCTCGCACCTGCTTGTACAGTAAATACTTACATGTATAGAACGAATGAATAGTAATGGGTTGTTAACACCTTTTTTTGAACGATTCTTTTTATAATAAAAACACGTCAAATTTTGTTTTTTTAAAGTACTAAAAATGAATCTATTGATACATTTGAATTACTGGAAGCTCTCTGACTGGTTTAAATCAAACTACTATAAAGTAAAATGGAAACAGTAATATTATCAATAAATGTTAAAGGTTTGGGTAATAAACAAAAGCGAAATCAAGTCTTCGAATGGTTAAGGAATAAAAAATTTGCGTTGTATATATTGCAAGAAACACATTCAACCAAAAGCATAGTAGATTCATGTGAACGGGAGTGGAATGAACACGCCTTTTTTAGTGGCACGAAATCAAACAGCGAAGGAGTAGCAATCCTAATTAACGATACAATGCCAGTAAAAATATTAAATTACAACGAAATTATACCGGGTCGTCTTCAGGCCTTAACACTAGAAACCAATGAACAAAGTTTTACGATTATTAATATTTATGGACCTAACAATGACGACACCCATCTTTTCAAAACTCTAGCTAAATTCTTTCAAGATACTAACGAAAATATTTTAATCGGGGATGACTTTAATACTGTTTTAGACACTAATTTAGACAAGAAAAACGGCCGAGCCGATACACATAAACATTGTCGAGATAACTTACATAAAATTATAGACGAAAATAATTTAATCAATGTTTGGAGAATGCATAACCCTAATAAATGTCAATTTACATGGCACTCTAACGGTAAACCGCCAATTTTCAGCAGACTTGACTTTTTTCTTATCACATATACATTATGCAATATAACAAAAAGCTGTCATATGCAAACGGGATATGAAACAGATCATTCAAGTGTTATATTAAAAATGAATTTCATGTCACAGAAACGGGGATCTGGTTACTTTAAAATGTACAACCGCCTTCTCTTAAATACCGAATATAAATCGCTAATTAAAAAAACATGGCCACGTTCTGTGGCGTCTCATCTGGATCCAAACTGTTTGCAAAGGCCTTCAATATTTAGTTCCAGCACCGAAAGGGTTAAGTGTATACAACATTTTAATTTCGGCGATGATCTTATCCGTTGGGTAAAGCTGTTTTACTATGATATAAGTATTATTATTATGAACAATTGCTACATGTCGGAAGGTTTTAAAATAAAAAATGGCGTTAGGCAAGGTTGTTCTCTCTCATCGTCACTGTTTGTAATATGTATCGAAATACTGTCTAATTATATTGAAAAAGACCAGAACATTAGGGGTATTGTTGTGAATAGTGTAGAAATAAAACAGTTGCTCTTCGCAGACGACGCAACCTTTTTCAACAACGGTGCACACAATTCTTTTGAAAATTTGGTCAATGTAATAACACAATTTGGGCATACTTCTGGATTAAACCTTAACAATTCAAAATCAACAGTTTTAAGAGTAGGGCTATTCAAGAATACTACAATCCGGTTTTGCAATGATCACAAATTTATTTGGACATCGGAATCTGCAAACACTTTTGGGTTATCCTTTACTAATTGTAAAATTAAAAATATGTCCATGAACTTAGAACCCAAATTATGTGCATTCAGTAATTGTCTTAAACAATGGCACCACAGAAAATTGACCTTACTAGGGAAAATTACAGTAATAAAAACATTCGCCTTACCAAAACTAGTATATCCATTCACTGCATTACGAACCCTCCTAAACACAGCATACAAAAAATAACTAAGGAAATTTTAAATTCTTATGGGACGGTAAACCCGACAAAATAAAACGTAGCAAAATAATAATGAATTATACAAACGGAGGCCTTAAATTAACAGACATTGAAATGTTCCTAAATTCTATAAAGGGATCATGGGTTAAACCACTACTTACAGAAAATAATAGTATGTGGAAGTGTATATATGATCCTACAAAAATACGGAGGAGAATTACTATTTGAATCAAATTTACAAACACAAGATATTAAACGTATATGTTAAGACAACGAATTTTAAACAAACATAATTCAAGGATGGAGTACGTGTAAACATTGCTATTAACACAACTTCAGCAAACATATTATATGGAATAATAGTAAAATAAAAATAGAAAATAAAACTTTGTACTGGAAAGATTGGCACGACAAAGGAATCGTATTTGTTGATCAGTTAATTGACTTTCGCGTGAAGAAATTTTATAGCTTTACTGATTTCAAATATATCTATAAATCATCAGACAATGACTTTCTTAAATACAATAGTCTTATAAATAACATACCTAAAGACATATTGGGACTTGTGGACGAGCGTTTTTTAACAGGATCAAGGAAAAATCATTACTAGATATAATTAAAACATCGTACCAACCAACTAAATTTTTATACAATCTTCAGCTGTCTGAAATAAAAAATACAAATTCGAATGCGGAAAATAGATGGCAAAATATTTTTCAAAATAAAGAGTTAAATTGGGCAAAGATATACACGCTAGTGTTTAAAACTTGTACGGATACAAATTTAAGATGCTTCCAATATAAATTTATTCTGCGTCTTACTGCTACAAATACATATCTCTTTCGGTGCAAACTAACGAGCTCTAATTTATGTGATCTGTGCAATGAATACGATGAAGATATTGAACACTTGTTTTGGAAATGCCGGGTAGCACATCATTTATGGAATCGATTAGCAGACTACATGTATGATAAAGGCATTTTATTATTTTTTAACTACGAATAATTTGTTTTGGACAGGTGGAATATAATAAAAACATGCAAACTATTAATTTCATCTTTTTTTTAATGAAATATTATATATTAAAATTGACAAAAATGCACCAACTCTCTGATTTCAAAAATTTCCTTACATTCCTTAAATTACGCTTAGATATAGAACAAGAAATAGCCCTACAAACGATAATTTCGAACAATTTAATACAACTTATCAGAGCTTACTTGACGTTCAGTTTTGAGCTTCCAGTTTCTTTTTTCTTACTTTTACTTTTTTTGTTTTCTTTTCATATTGCAAACACATAAATAATAACCCATGGTTTTACCACAATTATCAGTAATTTTCCATACAGGTTAGGTATATTTTAAAGAAAAAATATTTAAAAAACAACATTCTATTGTACGTGCATATACACCAATAAATTGTATTGTTATCTTCTTGAAGGAAAAAATGTTTACAATGTATGCACATGTATAATGTTTGTTTTTGAGTGATATTAAATTTAAAAAAACATTTTGATCTAAAAAGCCCCAGTACAAAACGAAGAATACAATTCAAAAGAAGAAAAAACAGTTACTCTCTTCTGGGCTCGAAACACTGACCCCTGGAGTAAAAGTATATTGCTTAGACCACTCGGACATCCGTGCTCATACAATAAAGTATTTTATACTTTACATAAGCAATCAAATGGTAAATGTTCAGTATTACTGTTTCCTAACAAATATCAGAACTAAAACGAACATTCGCAAATCTGAAACAATATTGATAAATTTTGTCAATTTATCAAAACGAGAAAAGTCCCCTTTAAGAAGGGAGACTGTTTGTTGTAGCCAAAGATTTAAAAAGATTGTAATTGATGAAATCAACGTTGTAAATATTTGAAGGCAATTAACCTGAAATGACAGCTATGCATCCAGTATTAATCGCGCCACTCATAACTATTCGACCTATCTTTGTGGTAATCCGTTACTAGACAACTTCATAACTTTCACTTTACACCGTTACCACTACTTTGGGATAACACTATTCAGCAATGGCTCTTTCCTAAACGCAAGAAAACATCTAGCTGAACAAGCAACACAAGCAATTCACCTTTTATATACCAGAGAAAACAATCGACTTTAATAACTCTTCGACCACACTGTATTACCAATTTTAATATATGGCTCAGCATTACTTGGTTTTTTAAAGTAAAGATATTTTGGAGAGAGTCCACAAACAACAACTTCCTCAGAAAAATTACTAAAGCCCGTAAATCTACTCCTATAGCTTGTATATATGGTGAACTTGGCAGGCACCCAGTTTGCAATCAATATCTAAAGCCGTGTGTTTTCCTTCTAATGTAGAATCCTATAAGGCAAATAACAGAAAATATCACATCAGATGTATAACTATATGCTGAACCTCTCAACCGAACATGTTAAATGGTAAAACAAAATAAAAGAAACACTCACATCAGTTGACATGAGTAGCCTTTCATTCATTCATTCATTTATTTAATATTTTAACTATTTGTAAAACATGGTACATAAAGCATATATTGCACACTAAATAAGTATTATCTGCTAACGGCATAAGAAATTGCAAACATATGATTTAAAATAGCATCACAGTTGTTAAATCAAGCAAACAGAGAAATAGAGATACAGGTTTATAAAAATTAAAAAAATTATGTAGCTCAAAATAGAAATTTGAGACAGTAAAATAATTATAATAAGCGTCGTGAAAAAAACTGCATTATTGACAAAAAATCGATTTTTCATTTATTATATTAAATGAAAGATCTTTTTCTTGTGATTAAAATGATGTATAACACTCGTTATTTTAATTTTCAAAAGTCTGAGATAACTGTTGATTCGTATACCATGGTTACGTCGTAATTTACGTTAATAAAGTCAACGTCATGACGTCTAGATTTTGTAACCGGGCTCTTACCATATGAACGTTTTTTATGAATAGACGGTCAGTTAAGAATGTTTTTTTTGTAGTGGAAAAACCACTTCATTTCATATAAATGAAAGGGATACATTTTAAATTATGAGAAACACAAGTTTCCACCATAATTACCTCAAGCAATGTATTATCTTTTTTATTCTTACGTGTAAAATACGTGTATAATATTTTCATTTTTATGTCCCCCACCACTATAGTGGAGGACATATTGTTTTTGCCCTGTCTGTTGGTTGGTTTGTGTGTTTGTTTGTGCAAACTTTAATATTTGCAATAACTTTTGCAATATTGAAGATAGCAATTTTATATTTGGCATGCATGTGTATCTCATAGAGCTGCACATTTTGAGTGGTGAAAGGTCAAGGTCAAGGTCATCCTTCAAGGTCAAAGGTCAAATATATGGGTCAAAATCGCTAATTTAATGTACACTTTTGCAGTATTGAAGATAGCAGCTTGATATTTGGCATGCATGTGTATCTCATGGAGCTGAACATTGTGAGTGGTGAAAAGTCAAGGTCAATGTCATTATTCAAGGTCAAAGGTCAAATATATGGGGACATAGTGTTTCACAAACACATCGCTTGTGATTTTTATTCTTAACATTTAAAGAAGAACATACATTCACGTCGCACATCTTTGTTTAAAATATATCAGTCAGAGTTTCAAATTAACACATACCGCGTTGATTCAGAGATGTACTGACTCACGGACTTGGTCAGGTAGCTTCGCCTGCTCTCAAATAGTCCTGCTGGTGAAAGAACGGGCGGTCACTCATTGTGCGCAAAGCCGACCACGTTGTTGTTAATCAGTTGTACACTGATCTCTTCGGAATTCCGTCGCTCTCGCAAGACAACGATCCCAGGCGCATCACTATCAAACCGGAAGTACTGAAATTTACTGCAATGAAGATGTGCAATTTTTCGTGTATAAACATTTTAACATTTGTTTTCATGGACAGTTTGCATGTCATTGTATCATAACATATTAAACTATCTAATTTAATCATTGGAAATATGGCCAACGTAACTCGATATTCTGACAAAAATATATTTTAACTTTAGTTATTGTTTTAATAACATCTCTAAATAAATACCGAATGCCTTAAACTGCTTTTTCGCGAGGTTCAAGAAATGGTTTCCAGTCCCTCCATGGCCAGAGCGGATAAGTTATGGCAGTGTTGGTAACTGAAGACTGCTCGACAGCATCTGCCATCTCTGCCAGAATTTACACATCAGTCAGTCTGTACCGTCTCTTGATTGCAGCAAACCCACTGTCTACATGACTGTGTGCATGACCTGTGCAATAAATCTACGGTAATCAATTCATATTCAAAAATGTGCATATGGTTACAGGTTGACAAACACACAGATGCACGCATTATTGCACAAGGAACACTATGAGGACATTAGCGAGCATTATCAATATTTTTTTATATTAATTATCAACTAATGTATATCGCCAACATGATAACCGTGTTAAGTGTTGTTAGTTTCACCAGTAAGTGTGAATAGCATGATTGGTTTCAATTGCATGTATGTTGGAAGCAACGGTATATATCTGGTATCTGCATCAGGTATTCAATGGTCTTGTTTGGGCCCGTCAAAACCCGTAATATAAAGTAAGCCAGCACGAACTGTTCTGGCCTGAAAGTTGAAAACACTTTATATTTGAAACGCTCTTTTCATTTAAAGGATTTATGAATAAATTTACCTTCATACATCGTTGAATCAACGAAAAGAGGAGTTCAATCTTTATAGCTATATAACGTTAAGTATGTGTATGTTTTCAAGATATTGAGTAAAATACAACATAATTCATGCGGGTATGAAGTCAGTCGGCAGCTGCCTATGATCTGCGCAGTATCGACTGTGTACAAATGACGAAAATGGCATAGCACCACAGCATTTACTCATGTACGAAACCTGCTTTATCGAAAATTTTAACGCAACATGATACGCTCCATCTTATCAGAACGCAGTAACATGATGAAACCATGATAAAACCACGGGAAAGTGATATTACTGAATAATGGTGAAACTTATTGACAGCTGACATAGTCGGGAGCATTTAAGACCTCGTTTTTCGTGAACAAGCAATAGTTTTGAAAACCCACCTGGACAGTTGTCTGCATGAATTGAGAAGGCCGATGCCAATGAACAGTGTTGTTTCAGCGCCCAATCAATCATGGAATTGACAGCATTTGGGCCCTGTGACTGTTTCCCATCTTAGCCAATCGTATGCGACTCGTCGTATACAAAATTAAGTCAAATTTATTTGACTTCCACCGCTAACTCGAAATCCGAACAGCATCACCTTCAGCAAAGACAAGAAATACATGGGACCCATCTGCCTACTCTTATGCTGACACTCCTATGTCTTACATTAGTTAGAATTCCTAATAACATTCCCATTCCTATCAATATTATACAGTTTATACATGTATTATAATAGACACCACTTTACAGTTTTAAACACAATTTTACATTTCTTGTATTATTTACATTATTGGACATGGCTGCGGCAGAGTCAAATTTCTCTGTTTCAGTAACTGCGTTTGAGATGACTGTTTGTAAAGACTCACACATCGCGCATACATCGTCAATTGGCTTGGCGGTCTTGATGTTTGGAACACAACGTGACCAAATCGTCTTAAAGACTGTAAGAGGCATATACTTCACACCCTCATTGATGCAAAGTTGCTTGTAGTCATTATGAATGCCCAGTTTCGTGTTATGTGATGGTAATAACACCACTGGAATACGGTCATTTCCACGTGGAGCTGCCGTGTAGAATATCCCAATCGTCTCAGCAGTATATTTTAAAGAAATGCACCATCCGTTGCATATCTTCTCATGGCGTGCATAGGCCGCCGACCTTTGGAATCTTGGAACAGCTCCGTGCAAAGTCACATGTTTTAATAAGTTTGAAAGCACAGTACGTTTTGTATCGTAATACAACATAAACGCCGCTTTACACACAATTTTACCATGTAAAGCAAACGACCTC